>NC_089491.1:51039664-51337164 GCF_036850765.1 Saccopteryx bilineata
CTTTCATTTTCATATGTCACTTTAAATACTTTTGGATCTTCAGTGAATAAAATAATGCGCTGTAAGCCTTCAAAGAATGAAACTAAATAAATAGTCTTTTTCCCCAAATTTATAGGTGTCATCATATCCTAAAATAAAATCAAAAAATAAAAAATTAGTAAGAGTTTGATCCCACTTAATATGAAAGTTAGAATTCACATTTAAAAAATGAGAATAGTAATGTCACCACCTTCATAGGGTTGAACAAACTAAATAAATATTTGTGTAACATTTCAAGTTTACACAAACAGAATCAACTGATAATAGCTTCTACCATTATTATTATAAAGTTATTAGTCAGGAAGATATATCCACTGTTCTTTTATTTAATATCTTGATAAAATCTAATTTGTTTTCCTGCATATGTTTATCAATAACACAAAGTATAATATTTTTTCTCCAATATTCTAAGGTTAACCAAAGCATTATGTCACAAATTTGTACTTCGTTATAGGGCTGAACTAAGATAAAACATATCTGACATCTCAATTGCATGCTCTATAAAACATGGATATTCACCACACAAGTGAATAATTCTGCAGGAAGCCCTGATATATAAGCATTGTGCTGATACCAGGGTCTTGAATTTCAATGTCAAGATAAATATAGAAAATTTTAATAATTAACACAGCCATCCATGAGTTTCTAGTTAAGTAAATATTCTGATAAGAAGAAATATTAATATATGGTACTCATTCATGTTGTAGTCCACTGAAATTAAAATCTGGAGTTGTTACCATAAAATCATTATCTAGGGACATTCATGTTACTTATAATTCTTTCCAAAATAAAATATATAGCAGTAAACTACATTGAGAAATAAGAAACTAACTTATTTTCAAATATTTCTCAAGTCTTTCTATATTTTGTAGTGGATTTCAGATTTAGTTTTATAAAATTCAACTATCATTATGACATAAATAAGCAAAATTCCCAATCAACAGATCAAATACAGACCAAATAAGACATTGGAATGGAGATTGAGTAAGACATATTTTGCAAGACTAATAAAATTTTAATAAAACAATTTCTGAAAGCCATTGAAAATGTTACTGAAAAATGTTTACGTTAACTTTATCATCATGAAAAAACAAATCAATAATAGGTTGTTAACAGAAATAAATTCTTTTGTTAGTAGATCCCTAGATGTTCCTCACGGAAGTAAAATGACTAAGATGATCGTCAATGAAGAATTTATCTGTTTATGACGTGAATGCTGAAAGCACCTCTCTACACACACAATGATGCAGATAAAATAAGACAAACTACTTCCAGTTTTATACAATTTTTGTTAAGTTAAAGTCTCAATACTACTTTTAAAATCCTTAGACAGGACAGTATATCCCAAAGGGAAGGGAAGAAGAGAGGGGGGAGGGTGGAGGCAAAGGGGGTGGAATGGGGGACAAGGGTGTGCGGGTGAGGGAGTCTTATTGAGTAGGACACTTGAATCCATGTTGACACAATAAATTAAAATTAATAAAAATTAAAAAAAATCTTTGGTAGTTTCTTTTAGAAGTGTGGCCTAAAAACTGGCAAGGCTAAAAGAGATACCATTAAAAAAATAGGTGCAGAGAACACCATGATAATCAGCCCAATACATACATCCTTTTGTGTTACTTCACCGTGGCTTCTTCCACAACTCCACTTCAGCTTTCTAGAGCCCACTGGATCAGTCCATGTATAAAATACTGCTTTTCCAGGAGGGAGACAATCTTCTATTTCACTGAGAGAACTGACATAAAAAAGTAAATATTTGCAGTAAGTGCAAGTATATAAATATATGAAAAACCTAAAATAATACCTTGTTAATTCCAAGTTCCTTAACTGAGATTTGTAATAGTTACTATTAAGAGTAGACTGAAAGTTTTTCCTTATTCAATGGAAAAGAGACTTTGAGAAAATAACGAGAATACTTCAAGAAAAATATTGTCTTACATAGGAAATAAAAATAAATTATTGTCTTACAAATAAACTATTTGTTCAATTTTTGTGTTACCACAAACTAATTATGAAAAAAAATTATCCTAATTATCTTATCTATTCTAAATTTGAGAGAATTTAATTTAGTTGGTTACTCTTTCCAAAGTATTGGCCTTGGTCTGGCAAAAATAAAACAGTTCAATTATTTTTTTAAAAGTCATAAGACATAGAACATAAATCTATGAAATTCAATCTATTCACAAAATGATTATTAGAATAAAGAATCAAAAAAGTTAGAAACCAAAAAAATAATAAAATATAACTTTAGTGAGATGAAAAAGTTGATTCTCTAGATTAAAATACTTCTTTGGATATGAGACACAATAACAACAGAATATCATCCTAGACATATTTTTGTAAAATAGTTAAATTTTAAGAAAACAGCCTAACTGTTGGTGGCACAGTGGATAGAGCATCAACCTGGGATGCTGAAATCCCAGGTTGGAAACCCCAAGGTTACTTGCTTGAGTGCAGACTCACTAGCTTGAGCACAGGGTTGCTGGCTTGAGCATGGGATGATAGACATGATCCCATGGTCGCTGGCTTGAAGCCCAAGGTTGCTGACTTGAGCAAAGGGTTACTGGCTTGGTTGGAGCACCCCCATCAAGGCATATGTGAGAAGAAATCAATGAACAACTACAGTGACACAACTAAGAGCTGATGCTTCTCATCTCTCTCCATTACTGTCTCTCTTTCACTTAAAAAATAATAATTATTATTAGTTTAAGAAAATAAAGGGGAAGCAGCCTATAAATATCTAGGAAAATCAAGTACTCACAAAATAATAAAAACAAGACTGGTCTCATACTATTCTCTAATACTGAATGCCAGAAAACAATGGAGCAATAATAACAATTTTAAGAGAAAAAGACTTAAAAACTTTTTTAAAGATTTTATTGATTTTCGAGAGAGGAGAGAAAGACAGAGAAAGATGGTAGGGGAGGAGCGGGAAGCATCAACTCGTAGGTGTTGCTTCTAGTATGTGCCTTGATTGGGCAAGCGCAGGGTTTCATACTGGCTACCTTAGCATTCCAGGTCAACACTTGACTCACTGAGCTACCACAGGTCAGTCATGACTTAAAATTTTTATATCAAATTGTCATTAATTTGCAAGATTAAGATATTTTTAAACAAGCAATATCATACCATAGTATCCACAAAAACTTACTGAAAAACTAACTTAAGACTTTTTTTCCAAACAAGCCAGAGATGACTCAAAATAAAATTTAAAGAACTGAGATGTAGAAATATTAAGCAACTATGCCAGTCAAAAAATCAACTTGTCAATGTTATAAATCAATGAAAAAAAAAAACTTGAATAAACATACTTTTAAAAAACTAACCATTTTATATTGAACTGATTCAAAATCCCAAATTATAGTCATAGAAAACAGGAATTTGGAAAGAGGAGTTGAAGAAATGTAAAAGTATTCCAAATTTTACATGGGTAAGTTAACGCTCCCAAAAAAAGAAAATCTATCAAAATATTCAAGAACAAAAATGTAATTATCTAGACCAGAAACAGAATGTGCAATTTTTCAAATAATTACTAGAAGTAAATAAACTATATTACAAAAAAATATGGTTGTGAATCATAAAAATTAGTTATGATAGGGATTACAAAAAGGTTAAAGATGTTTATTAAAAGATAAACAGATTCTAAGGTTATAAATTTGGAAATATACTTCTCATCAATAGAGGACTATTTGTTAGTGATTCTAAATGATGGACTATTATGCATTCATTAAAAATTGTTTTTGAAGCAATTTACAGGCTCATAGTAGTTGTTAAAAACAAGAGATTCAGAAAGATAAAATAGCATAAGGAAATGCATCAGAATGTTGACAATATTGGGATTCAAGAAATTATAGTTTTCTCACAGGTTTTCTATACAATTTAAAAAAATTGGCAGATAATATTTTTACATGCAGGAAACAATGAATAACTATATTACCAACAACAATGCCAAGGGAATGGAAAGCAGAAAAGATAAAGGGCCTTTATTTCTTATATTTTTCATGAAAAAAATACCAAATGTAAATATTTTTTTAACTTTTTTTTTTTTAATTTATTTTTTACAAAGACAGAGAGTGAGTCAGAGAGAGGGATAGACAGGGACAGATAGACAGAAACGGAGAGAGATGAGAAGCATCAATCATTTGTTTTTCATTGCGCGTTGCAACACCTTAGTTGTTCATTGATTGCTTTCTCATATGTGCCTTTACCACGGGCCTTCAGCAGACCGAGTAACCCCTTGCTGGAGCCAGTGACCTTGGATTCAAGCTAGTGGGCTTTTTGCTCAAACCAGATGAGCCTGCGCTCAAGCTGGCTACCTCGGGGTCTCGAACCTGGGTCCTCTGCATCCCAGTCTGATGCTCTATCCACTGTGCCACCACCTGGTCAGGCCCAAATGTAAATATTTTGATCAGATAAAAATAGTAGTCCTCAGAATGTTAACTATATATATGTACATGTCTTCAACTCATAAGAAAATGACTATACAATGTGATGAATGCTTTAACCTACACATGTCAAGGTGCAATAAAACACTGGGTATATATATTAGGTGCTGAAGGCAGGGATAACATGAAAGTGGAGTTTTTCCAAAAGAAATGAGTACTTATAAAGGTAAAAACAAATACAAGGAGAAAAAAGAATAGTGGTTAAGCTCCTGAAGACAAGATGGTGATGGAGTAGGTGGACGTACCAACTCCCACCTCCCAGAACCAAAGTGGATTACAAACTAATTTTAAGAACTATCATCTGGAAAAACCAACTTTGGACTAAACTAAGAGGACTCTTCAACCAAGGAACACTGAAGAAGCCACACCGAGACTGCTTAGTGTATCCCAAGGTTCTCTTTACCAAGCCACAGTCGCAGAGCTCCAGGGAAAAGCACCCTGGTCTCATCTCTCCAGGCAGAGGAGAACAGAAGCTCCATCTCCACACATGCTGCAGATGGCTTTTCCAGTCTACCTGAATCATTACCACCTAGAAGCAGCAGTCATTGGGACTTGGACGTGAGCTGCAACGTATAGAATTGTGACAACAATTCCAGTGCCATGCAGACTTTTCCTGGATGTGGACTTTTTCTGGACTCCTACTCCTTGTGATAGCTCCTAACGGACTGAACTGGGGTTGGGCTGCATTCACAGGGATTTGGAATGGTGTTGGTGCCAACTTGGACTTGGTGAACATGTTAAGGACACTACTCTTTTACGAATTCTTGTTGTATTGGCTACGAGTTTGCTTAAAGGCTTTAGTCACTGTAAAAAAAAAAAAAATATATATATATATATATATATATATATATATATGACTGGATAAAGAAGATGTGGCACATATACACTATGGTATACTACTCAGCCAAAAGAAATGATGACATCGGATCATTTACAACAAAATGGTGGGATCTTGATAACATTATACGGAGTGAAATAAGTAAATCAGAAAAAACCAAGAGCTGCATGATTCCATACATTGGTGGGACATAAAAACGAGACTAAGAGACATGGACAAGAGTGTGGTGGTTCTGGGGGGGGAGGGGAGAAGGGAGAGGGGAAGGGGGAGAGGGAGGGGCACAAAGAAAACTAGATAGAAGGTGACGGAAGACAATTTGACTTTGGGTGATGGGTATGCAACATAATTGAATGACAAGATAACCTGGACATGTTTTCTTTGAATATATGTACCCTGATTTATTGATGTCACCCCATTAAAATTAATACAAATTTATTTATATAAAAAAAAAGAAAAACAAATGCAAGGACACAGAGGACCCAGAGTATTCAGGAAAAAAGACTTCATTGGTCTTAAGTATAGATTAAAAGTTATGCAACAAAAACAGAAACGCTTACAAAGGTAGTCTAGAAACATTTTATGTTAAAAGAAATAAATAGAAAGTCACTAAAGAGCTTTAAACAGGAGAGAGATATGATAATATTTAGCACTTTTGGAAACCTACCTCCAGTGGCAAATAGAGGATTTACTAGAGATAAGACTAGAGACAGAGATAAAAATCTATTCAAATGGTAAGAAAGGAGCCTGAAATGACTGCAGAGATTAGATAAATAAAAAAAAAGATTAAAAAACTTATGTTTAACTGGTTTGTGTGGTGAAGTAGGAGAACCCTCTGACAGCAGTAGATGACACTGCTATTCACAGAGAGAAGGATATGGAAGAGGAGATTCTGCAGTATAAATGAGGTCAGCTTTCAATTACTTTAGGTTTTTGTGTGATATTTAGAAGTAGGGGCAGCTTGAAACTCAAAAGAAGTCTATGTTAAAGATCTGGGGGACACTGGCACCTAGGAATCTAAATTCAATCAGTAGTTGATTTAATAACTACTGTAAGGCCAGGAACCGCCATCGTGGCCATTCACATGAAGGTTCCCATTGGATTCGGGCAGACGATAAAGAAATGGCGGAGTCGGAGGATGGTGGGCCATCCTATTTATTGGTGTCTCACCAAGACAGGCAAACCACAAAAGAAGACAAGGGAAAAGCAGAAAACCAGCTTTTCCCATGAAGGGCAAGGGATCAGGGAAGCCCCTGCAATTGTGATAGCAGGAACTGTGTGTGCAAGCTCCTGGTCTGTCCCACTTTATAGTGTAGAAAACCAAAACCCCTTAATCCAATATACAAACAAGGAAGTCTCTGATACAAAGTCACTTATCCAAGGCATAATTGGATTCCTCATGAGAGTGCACCACCCAGTTGTCGACCTGGCGTGTGGATGTCCTGGGTTTGAGTCCTGATCAGGGCATGCAGGAGAAGCGCCCATCTATTTTACTTCTCTACCCTTCCCCCTCTCCTTTCTTTCCATCTCTCTCTTCCCCTCCTGCAGCCAAGGCTCCACTGGAGCAAAGTTGGCCCGAGCACTGAGGATGGCTCCATGGCCTCCACCTCATGCATTAGAATGGCTCTGGTTGCAATGGAGCAATGCCCCAGTTGGGCACAGCATTGCCCCCTGGTGGGCATGCCGGGTGGATCTCAGTCAGGTGCATGAGGAAGTCTGTCTCTCTCTACCTTCCCGCTTCTCACTTCAGAAAAATACCAAAAAAAAAAAAAAGAATACAGATGTCTAACAGATACATAAAAAGATGCTCATCATCAAGTAATTCTCAGAAAAAGGTGGGAGGAGGAGGAGAATGGTCAAGGGAGGTGGAAGAATAGAACAGAAAAGGACAAAAAAATACACAGAAAACAGTGTGGTGACTGGTAGGAGGGGAACAGGTAGAGGTGGGTGTGGGGGTATAAATGGTGATGGGTGAAGACTTGACTGGGGGGAGTGAACACAATATGGTGTAAAGAGTTGTGCTGTAGAATTGGGCATCTGAAACCTGCATAATTATATTAATTAGTGTCCCCTTAATAAATCCAATAAAAAAGGAAAAAAAATGCAAATAAAAATCACAGTGAGATATCACCTCACACCTATTAGGATGGCTATATCAAAAAACAAAATAAAAAAACACAATAACACCAAAAATAAACAGGAAAGAAATAAGTATTAGTAAGAACGTGAAGAAAAGGGTACCCTGTGTATTGCTGGTGGGAATGTAACTCAGTATAGATACTACAGAAAACAGTATGGAAGTTCCTTGAAAAATTAAAAATAAAATTACCATACGATTCAGTAATTTCACTTCTGGATACTGAAGGAAGGAAGGAAGGGAAGAAGGGAGGAAGAAAGGGAGGGAGGCAAGGAGGGAGGGGAGAAGGAAGGAGGGAGGGAACTAATTTAAAGATATATGTGACCCCCATGTTCATTGCTGCATTACTTACAATTGCCAAGACATTGGAAAAATCTAAGTGCCCAATGACGGAAGAATAGGTAAACAAAATTTACAATGAAATATTATTCAGTCATAAAAAAGAAGGAAAAGTTGCCATTTGTGATAAGATGAATGCATCTTAAAGGCATTATGCTAAGTGAAATAAGTCAGAGAAAGACAAATACCATATGCTGTCATTTACATGTGAAATCTAAAAAATAAAACACAACACCCAAACACTTAAATACAGAGAACAGATGGTGGCTGCCAATGGTAGGGCTGGGAAGGAGACAAACTGGGTGAAGGTTTCAAAAGATACAAACTTCCAGTTCTAAAATAAATGTCATGTAAGGCACAGCATGATAACTATAATTAATAATATATATTTTAAAATTGCTGAGACAGTAAAATCTTAAAAGTTCTCATCACAAAAACAATTATAACTATGTATGGTGATGGATGTTAACTAGATTTGTGGTGATCATTTTGCAATATATACAAGTATCTGCTGTATACCTACAACTAATACAATGTTATATATCAAATATATAATAATTTAATAAAAGTATAGCTATGAAGTCAGTTTTATCCCTATATACAGTGTGTCTGTAAAGTCATGGTGCACTTTTGACCGGTCACAGGAAAGCAACAAAAGACAAATGTGAAATCTGTATCAAATAAAAGGAAAACCCTCCCAGATTCTGTAGGATGATGTGGCAGCATGTGTGCATGTGCAGATGATGACATAACACTATGTATACAGCGGAGCAGCCCACAGCCATGCCAGTCGAGATGTGGACAGTACAGAGGAAGTTCAGTGTGTTCTGTGGCTCATTAAATTCGAATCTGTGACCAAAGTGCAATGTGAATATCGGCACGTTTATAATGAAGCACCATCACATAGGAATAACATTACTTGGTGGGATAAGCAGTTGAAGGAAACTGGCAGTTTGGTGGAGAAACCCTGTTTTGGTAGGTCATCAGTGACGAGTCTGTAGAGGCTATACGGGATAGCTACCTAAGGAGCCCTTAAAATTCTGTGCGTGAGCCCACATCGAACTGCACTGAATAGGTATGAAACTGGGAGAGTTTTCCTTTTATTTGGTGCAGATTTCACATTTCTATCGTCTTTTGTTGCTTTCCTGTGACCGGTCAAAAGTGCACCATGACCTTACGGACACAATGTATTTCAGTATACATTTTTTAAAAAGTGAGCATACTGTTTTATACAGCCAAAATGCCATTATCAGTGTTTATATTCTTAAGAAATCATCATAAAGTCAGTGTCTCATCATCTACACTTTGCTCAGATCAAGGGATATTATATTGGTGATAATCTTACCTTTGCTTGTATTCAACAATGTCATCCTTGGTGTGATTTATTAACAGGAATGTAGCTGCTCCATCATGATAATCTGAAAATCTAATAACTGTAGAATGCTCAGCCAAATTAACTTCTGCTATAATACCTCCAAGCTAGAAAAAAGGGAAAAATGATCTATTATGATCATTTCCAAAGAATATTAACAACATTTAATAATAAAAATATTCACAATTTTTCTGGGTTTTACACTACATGTCTGGAATACCATGCTCTCAATTATTATATATAGATGGGTCAAGCTGCAGGTGTATATTCTAGGCACTTCAACCAACTTTCTTTATAACAATTAAATTGTCTTATGAATGTTTCCTTTTAGTACTTTTTCCCTTCACAAAAAGGAAAAGAAATCATGAACAAATTATCTGATATAAAAATAATTAAGTCCTAGTAAGTAACATTAGCTTCTCTAATCACACATACATAAATTACCTCATTATCCAGACGCAATAAAATGCAATTTTCTTGCTTGTTAAAATGTATCTTTTTAGGAGGGCCTTCACTTTTTTCAACTTGAATAAGAAGTTTATTTGAAGCATCCTCAGGCCAAAAGGGGATACACTAAAACATACATAGATTTATTTTAAAAAACAACAGATTGCATCATAAAGAACTTTATTTTAATAAACCTATCAGAGTAGACTTAAAATTAATATCTCTTTCAACGCTGATCTGGTTATTAGGTTGCTTACCTTTTAAACAGCTATAAACTGTCTACTTAGGAGATGGGCTGCCACTTGTGGGCAATATGAATATAAGCAGTAATGGGTAATCAATTGAAAAGTTATGATAAGCAGAGATTTTAATGTGGTCCAGATCTACAGAAGGGTTGAAAAATCAGCAAGTAAGCTGAGCAGAGAGCTGTGAAGGAAGTGATCCATTTAAAACACTGGTATATTCAGTTACTAAAAATCAATCAGGTTGTAGGCAATATTTGTACATAAGCAGTAATCAAAGTACACACAAATGTTGAATCAGGATCTGTATTAAATACAGAGGCAGGGAAGTCAAACAAGGGTAAGAAAAATAAAATATTCAAAGTTCGGAGTAGAAAATGGGCTCAAAACCATCTGGACATC
Source organism: Saccopteryx bilineata (assembly GCF_036850765.1). Classification (NCBI taxonomy): domain Eukaryota; kingdom Metazoa; phylum Chordata; class Mammalia; order Chiroptera; family Emballonuridae; genus Saccopteryx; species Saccopteryx bilineata. The sequence continues at coordinate 51,049,920 of NC_089491.1, forward strand.
AGTGATCTGGAAACCAAATTTAAATGAATAGGAGACAGCATCCCCAGAAAGAGGTCTGAACAGCCGGAACTGGAAACAAAGAAAAGAGCTAAAAGAATAGGAATGGGAAAGCAAACTTGTCTGTAAGCTATTATGTAAACCCTGTCTTAGTGTGATAGGCCCCAACCAAATTGATGACTTCACATATTTCAGTGAGGCTGTTCATGTGTGATACCTGATCATCACCATATGACCTGGGGACAACAGAACTGAGATGTTAGAGATGCTGAGGACCCAGGTTCGAAACCCTGAGGTCACCAATTTGAGTGTGGGCTCACCAGCTTGAGCATAGGATCATGGGCATGACCCCATATTTGCTGCCTTGAACCCAAAGACCACTTGTTTAAAGCCAAGGTCTCTGGCTTGAGGTCAAGGTCATTGGTTTGAACAAGGGGTCACTGGTTTGGCTGTAGGCCCCTCGTCAAAGCACGTATGAGAAAGCAATCAATGAACAACTAAAAGTGCCATAGCTATGAACTGATGCTTCTCATGTCTCTTCCTTTCTTCTGTCTCTCTCACTCTCCAAGAAAAAAAAAAGATTTATTGAACCATAAAAGATAATTAACAAAATTAGACATGGTACATGGTTAAAGCTTAGAAGGTTCCTCTCAGTGTTTCTTACAACCTAGCAGAAACTTACCTGGAAAAGTCAAAAGAGCAGCAATACTCATTCAAGTATACTTTCCATGAGTAACTGATATTCTTTCTGAACATTCCCTAGCCTGCTATTTTCTGGTAGCCTAGCCTTAAAAATACACGTTTTCATGATTAGTGATATATGCTGTATGTCTTTTATTTTATTTTATTATTATTAGTTTTTATTCAGTGAGAGAAGGGCAGGCAGAGAGACAGATTCCCACATGTGCCCCAACCGGTATCCACACAGCAAGCCCACTAGTGGGCGATGCTCTGCCCATCTGGGGCGTTGATCCATTGCTCAGCAACAGAGGTCTTCTTAGAGCCTGAGGTGAGGCCATGGAGCCATCCTCAGAGACTGGGGCCAACTTGCTTCAGTCGAGCCATGGCTGGAGGTGGAGAGAGAGAGAGAGAAGCGGGGTGGGGTGGGGGGGGGGAATAGAAAAGCAGATGGACACTTCTCCTGTGTGCCCTGACCAGAAGTCAAACCTGGAACTTCTACACACCAGGCCGATGCTCTACCGCTGAGTCAATCAGCCAGGGCCTGCTGTATGTCTTTTAAAAATAGTATGTGCTTCACCTCTTGATACTAGAAAAAGTAAGAAAGTACTTGGCTTTTGTGGTGGGAAAACAGAAATAAAGATAAGTTTAACAACTCTACATAGGTAATAATTATAAATATAAACCTTAAGGTAAGGTTGGCCATCAAGCCAAATTGTAAAACTTAGACTAACGAAGAAAAGACAAATGGAAATTAAAAATAAACAGAGTAAAGTAAAAAATAAATTATGCACTTGTAATTGCAATTAATGTAAATATAAACCAGCTGTTGAAAGACAAGGGCCATAGATTAGATTTTTTAAAAAGATAAAACCCAATAATGTTATCAGCAATAGCCACATAAATCAAGACATGGAACTGTTGTCAATAAAAGTATGGAACAAGATATACCTAGAAAATCTATAAGCAAAGCAAAGCAAAGCTGGAGTTATAATCTTAGCAACTAATACAGAGCTCTACACCCAAGAAAGATCTGGTAGAATTAATGAGAACAGATGGAACATTTGCCAAAATAAATCATATATTCACTCAACAAATATTTATTGAGAGCATACTATCTTTAATTACTATTTCAAACCCTCCAACAGCTCTCCATTTCACTCAGAGCAAATGTTAAAATCCTTGCAATGGCTCAGAAAGTTCTGCATGATTACTCTTCATTACCAACATACCTTGTTCTCTGCTACTGTTCCTTCCTCCAGTAATATCGGGCACTTTCACTCTGCCTCAAACATGCCAAATATTCTCCCACCCTACGGCACTACTCTGGCTGATCTTTCTGTCTCTAATGCTCTTTACCAGATATCCACATTGCCGAGTAGTCCACTCCTGACTAAAAAGTTATGTGCAATTATTCAGGTCAGAAGTCAGTTACAAGGCGATTTTATCTGGCAGGCCTCATGGGGAAAATTGTTCTCCTCATACCGGACCAGGGGCAGAGCCAGCGCCTCGCATTGTCAAGGACTTCGCCCTACCTCTAGCCACACTCTTGCACGTATCTGCAGTCCAACACCAGACACCTTCCTTCATTCAGAGGCCTTTCTCAGGAACCTCTGTAAAACTTCTTTATCAAGGAGATGGGGAACCTTGAAGCCACTTACTCTCTACTCTGACTTAGTGGTCAGGACTTTCCACCCCTAACCTTTTCTCCTTGTACTCCTCCATCCCTCAGGTCCATAAAAATGTAAGAGCCTTTTGTTTCGGTCTCCCCTGACAGTGACACAACCTCCAGCTCTGTACTGATCTACCTGACTGCTGACCAACGCTGTTCCACAGCAAAAATGGAAGAGGGCAAAGGTGGGGCTTTCTCTAGTTTTGCTTCTTGCTTATGCTATCACAGTTATTAAAGGCTTGATTATTACGTTCATTTTGCTTTGTTGTCTTAATCAGCTACTCCAATACCAGGAGGCTCAGCTTCATTCAGCTCAGGTGAGCTCCTAACAATTGTTACCTCTCACATTCCTCCAAGTCTGTTCAAAATGTGACCTCAATGGGTCTTATCCTTGACTACCTTACATAAAATTATAGCTCACCTCTCATTCGTTCTCTCTCTTTTTAAAGTTATTGTATTGATAGAAAGCAGAAGGAAGAGATGGAGGAGGGAAGAAGCATCAACTTGCTGTTCCACTTAGTTGTTCCATTTAGTTGTGTACTCACTGATTGCTTCTCATACGTGCCTTGACCAGGGATTGAATCTATGACCTTGGTGCAAGGGATGCCACTTTATCCAATGAGCAACCCAGCCAGGGCCTCATAATACTTCTTTACCTGTCTTATATCCTTTCTCCCCATTAGATTTGACATCTTTAAACATATTATATATTTTACTAATTAGCTATGGTATCGTTAATGCAATGTTTTCCTACACCTCTGCTGAAATATAAACTACATGAGAACAGGAACTTGTGGTTTTGTTTTGTAAGGCACATAGGAATACACAAAATAAGTATTCGCTGAAGAATAAATTAACAGGCAGATCTGAAAAAAGTACAGCATCTGGAAATGAGAAATATTTAAAAAACTCAGTTGAAGACTTAAATAACAATAAAATAGACACAGTAACGGCAAAAAGTTATTGAAGATACATATGTAATATTTATCCAGATTACAGTACAGAGAGTTATACACATGGACAATATAAAAAGGTATTAAGAGACATGGAAGATAGAATATGAAAGTCTAGAGTAGGGCCTGGCCAGCTGGCTCAGTGGGTGGAGTATCAGCCCGGTGTGCAGACGTCCTGGGTTCAATCCCTGACCAGGGCACACATGAGAAATGACCATCTGCTTCTCTTTCTCTTCCTCTTCCTCTCCCCCTTTTTATTCTCCTTTCACAGACAGTGGCTTGATTGATTCAAGCATCAGCTCCCAATGGGGTTGCCAGGTGGATCCAAGCTGGGGCACATGTGGGAATCTGTTTCTCTACCTCCCCTTCTCTGACTTAAAAAAATTCTAGAGGCCCTGGCCAGTTGGCTCAGTGGTAGAGCATCAGCCTGGCGTGCAAGAGTCCTGGGTTCGATTCCCAGCCAGGCACACAGGAGAAGCACCCATCTGCTTCTCCACCCCTCCCCCTCTCCTTCCTCTCTGTCTCTCTCTTCCCCTCCTGCAGCCAAGGCTCCATTGGAGCAAAGTTGGCCCGGGCGCTGAGGATGGCTCCATGGCCTCTGCCACAGGCGCTAGAATGGCTCTGGTTGCAACAGAGCAACAACCCAGATGGGCAGAGCATCGCCCCCTGGTAGGCATGCCGGGTGGATCCTGGTCGGGCGCATGCGGGAGTCTGTCTGACTGCCTCCCCATTTCCAACTTCAGAAAAATACAAAAAAAAAAATTCTAGAATATGTCTAATTAAAGGCTCAGATGGAGAAAATGGAAAAACCAAGGAAGAGAGAATATTTAAAGAGACAATAGTTTTGATTTTACAGAAAGTATGAAACGTCATTAATCCCTAGATTCAGCAGTAAGGCATTTCCCACAGGATAGAAAAAAGGCACCGACACGTAGATAAATAGTAGCATGACTGCAGAACATTAAACACAAAAGGAAGACTGAAGGAGAGGAGAAAGATGACCTCCAAAGAAATAACAGAATCACAACCAAATCTGCAACAAAACTGGAAGCCAAAAAGCAATGGAGTAAAATATACAACATGCTGAGAAAAAACAGAATTCATTATGGAAAAAGTATCATAAAAGAAAGATGATAAAAACTTTTATGAATAAATACAAACTGATAATATTTTCCTCCAAAATCAGCACTAAAGAAAATTCTAAAGAATATATCAAGAAGAATGATCCAGAAGGATGGCTTAAAAGAAGAAATAGTGAACAAAAATAGCAAATACTTCTCTTAAAATCCTAACATATTTAGAATAAAATTTCTTCAAAAGTAAAATATTCTATGAATCTCGGGGCAGTTCTTCAGAAAGCTCTGATCTAGAGGTCTAATAGCTAAAGATGAAGTAAAATAAATAGTCCTAAGTCACTACCATATCCTTAAAATAACCTGCTTTACCTATTCTTTAAAGGCCATCCTAATAGCTTCCTGGCAAGAATAAATCATTTCCTTCTCTTTCCTGCACATACTCCTAAGCCTTCTACTGCTGTATTTGACCCTATTTAGTTGGTAATTTTTAAATGTCTACCTCCCTTATCAAGCAATGTATTCCTAGATGGCAAGTTTTGGGTTTTAATAATTAAATATCTAGGGCTTGGTGCAAACACTCTATAAATGTTCATGGAACTGAAACAAAATTAGAGGCATAGAGTGGACAGTTAAAACATTACATAGTAATTTCAGCTACGTAACTTCAAGGAAAAATAAAAATCCAAAAAGCTGTATAACCGAACTTCATCTACGCACCTGCTCCAAATCGAGAGAGAGCCATTTATCATTTCCCTCTTCCGCCACTGCTATACGATATTTGCTTTTATTTTCAATCATATAAAAAGGGGTAAATGTCACAATTCTGGTAATGTTAAAACTGCTGAGGTCTATAGTGACACCAACCTAAGGAAAAAATATTAACATTTCAAAAACTGTTATTTATCATAACATCCTTAAAAACTAAGTAGTCAATAAACACAGTTTAAATAAGTTTCTTCAGGAGCATAGAATGAACTTACTTGATAATCCATTCTCAAGCCTTTACATTTAACAGCTCCATGACTACCAACAGTATCAATTGAAAACTGATCTGACAATCCACTATCAGTTACCATAAGTTGAACCTAGAAAAAAAATATTTCAATCATATTATACCTGAGGTACCTTTAAAAATTCCAACCTAAATTGATAAGTTTTATGCTTTTTTGAATAAATAATATTATGCTGTTAATGCACTAAACCTTTTCCATAAGAAATTCTAATCCTTGCAACTTCAAATATTTAACAGATGTTATTTCTTTGTATTTCATAATATTTTATTTTTTAAAATTCAAATCTAAAAAGAAGTGATAAATAGCTAAAACAATTAAAATTAATAAAACTTTACATACCTTATTGTTATTAAAAAAGTGCTTTGGTTGAAAAGAAAAGAGAACTGGCATTTTATAATTAGGTGGATGCTTTCGATGAATTCCATCAGCTTTATATTGTAACATTCGACCAGTTTTATTGACCATCCAATATGGGCTATGAAATGCTACAACTGTCTGGCCAGGATTATAAGTCACATGGATAGCAATATCTAAATCAGTCTTTTCTATTTCTGTAACACAGGTAAAATTGATGAAACTAATATCCTGTTGATTAGGTTTTATATGATATTCACTTTTCCAATCATGATTAAGATAGTCAAGTAGTTTTAAATGTAGTCTGGCTTTATCCAATGGCACAGTACAAATATGGGCAGAACATCCTTCGCTTAGGGTAAAAACTCTATGTTCACTCCCCTGTAATAAAAAAAGTAGAGTAAATTTTTTAATGTTTCAGAATAATATGCCAGAAAACTCTATTTAATGATTCCAAATGCTATACAAAATGCTTTTGATATATACTTCTGTCAGAACAAATTAGAAGACATATTCAAGTTCAAACTTTGCCAACTATGTAAATGTCCATAAATTATTTGAGGTATGAGTTATCATAATTGTAAAATGGTCTAAAAATCAACTTCAAAGGACTAATATAAGGATAAAATAAAATAATATGTGAAACTCTGCTTTAAATAATAAACACTATAAAACACTATAATCAGTCATTTAAAAAATCTTATCCATTGGTGATTTTAGTTTTGAAAACTAAAAAATAATTAAAAATGCAAGGGAAAACTAATAGTAGTCCAAAATAAGTAATCTCCACTAACTCCCATTCTTGACTTTTAACAATCCCTCATTATCCATTTTCAATTACTGTTTCTAGTACTGCATCTCATGCATCTCTCAAAGCTATTCATTTCTCTCCACTCACACTTTCATTAGCTTAGTTCATGTCACTGTGACCTCTCACTTTAAGTCTCCACTGCTCTTATCTCCTCTAATCCTTTCTCCATACCATAGTTAAACTGTCTTTCTAAAAATTGATTGTACCCTTTGGGAACCAGCAAACAGAACATGATCCCTAAAAGCATCAAATTAAAAGTTTTACAAGAATGGAACATTGATAGATAGTATTATCTATCTGATACACTGATAATTCACCAGTTTTTCCAGCATCTCTAACTTGGTTCCTTCCTGTTGTTATAACATAGGAATCCCTTCATCCTAAGATTTTAAATCCAATCAAGCTAAAATAATTTAAGTTATTTATACTTGACACGTTAATATGCACAAAACAGAATAGTAGTGGTGGTGGTGGTGTTAGAGAGGTGTTAGAGAATGGCAACCGAGTGTCTGTCAGGCACTGTTCTAAATCCTTTACATACATCATCTAATTTAATTTTTCCTATATCCCAATCATTCAAGTTTTATTATTAATCCCATTTTATAACCTAGGATAAATGATTCAGAAAGATAATATAACTTGCCTAAAGATATATGGCTAGGCTAGTAAGTGATAGGGCTATGATTAAATCTCAAATCTATCTGAAAGCAAAGTGCAAATTCTTAACCACCATTATACCTGTCAAGTAAAAACAGGTATTCTTAGGTCATAGATGTGTGAATGTTACACCCCCCAAAAATTATCAAAGAAGTATATACATATAGTAAATCCCAATAATTAATAAGATTACAACAAAAACAAAACTTATTAGATTACAATGAAGAATTTTGCTATATTTAATAAGCATGGCAAATACATTAAAATCTTAAGATGGAATCATACATAATTTGTTAAAACAGTATTTTTTAAAAAAGCATCTTTATAGAGCTTAAAATCCTTCTATTATTTAAAAATTTGATTATTAGGAAAATTAGATTCTTTGTTAGAACTTTTAGATTAGTATCGGCAAACATTTAACATGGGGGGTGGGCTGGGGAGGGGAAACCAAGAACCACCTACACCCCCTTTTCCCTAACTTTCGTTAACAGCCTTTTAGAGAACTACCATGAGGATAATATAATGTAGCAGGGCTTTTCTATTTAAGGCTAGTGCTTGCATATTATTTTAATACTAATTCTTATACTTCTTTCAAAAGTCAGACTTCATCTTTTTAATGAATTATGTATGAAATGTACATGCATGGAAAAAATTAAAAATACATATTCTAAAACTAACATGATTATTTTCACCTTAAGTGCTACCTTCAGATGATGTGATTGTGGGCAATTTGTATTATCTCTATTTTCTAAATATTCTAATGGAATTTATATTACTCTAATAAATGTTTTTAAAATGACATCACATTTTTGTGTCTGATTTATATTCAACTTAGTAGCCAAATATCAAGATAGTAGAAAATATATTTTAACCCACATTTTATAAAACATGATTGAAACATACCTTTTTCATTTGAAGTATTTACTTATTTCAGTACTATAATTTTTATAACTATAAAACATTTATTGTTCATAATTTTAAATAACTAAAGCTACAATATCAAAGACACAAAAGCATTAGAAAATTCTAGAATACCTCTATATAATAAGCAATTTTGTAAGGAAGAAGATTTCGGAGTAGGATAGGTGGCCACAAATGTATTATGTATGGTAAGTCCCAACCATCTTCTGAATACACTGACAGAGATGTCAAATTATCTTTTTCGGGGACAACATTAATAATAAATGGTTTCTTGGAGGGGTTTATAGGTCTACATTGCTTCTTTAGAAAAGTGCCATCAGTTTTTATAATTTCTTCAAAGTCAATTCCTTCACACATTTGATAGTCCTCATCTTCTGGCTTCAGAGAAAGGAGAGATCTGCATAAAAAATTAAATATGCTTTGAAATGCTTTAAAAGAAAATCCCCATATTATTCTAATATATTTTTATATTTTCACATTCTTTGAGATAGGTAAGATAGACAACAAACAGATATCTTCATCTTAACTTTCAGGAAAATAATTAAGTTATTTAGCTTTTAAGAAGATATTTTTCTTATAAACTTACTGTTTTAAATGTATGTTTACAATTCACTATGTATGGTGTCATGTGGGCACCAGACTTTGTAGAGTGATAACTTTATAAGATATATGTGTTTAATCAGTGCTGTACACCTGAAACTAATATGTCAACTGTAAATGAAAATTTCAAAATAATTTTTAAAAAGTTAGAAAAAATAGAGCAAAGAAAAGAAATGGGAAAATATACATTTATAAGATAACTAGAGCCTTACAAAAAAAATCTATAACCATATACATCATATACACACTATCTGTGACTTGTATATTTAACTTAAATAAGTTGGCTTTCCTGAATATGTGGTCCTAATAGTACATGTCCTAAGTAAATGTCCCAAGTGAGTCATAACTAAAAAATTATTAATGAAAAAATTATTATTGAAAAAATTAATAACCAGCTTTATAAGATTAATGAAAAGAAAGCTATCAATACTTAACTTTATGAAAATATAGGACAGGGGTAGTCAACCTTTTTATATCTACTTCCCACTTCTGTATTTCTGTTAGTAGTAAAATTTTCTAACCGCCCACCGGTTCCACAGTAATGGCGATTTATAAAGTAGGGAAGTAACTTTACTTTACAAAATTTATAAAGCAGAGTTACAGCGAGTTAAAGCATATAATAATAATTACCAAGTGCTTTATGTTGGATTTTCACTAAGTTTGGCAGAATAAATCTTTATAAAACAACTTAGTATAGTTAAATCTATCTTTTTATTTATACTTTGGTTGCTCCGCTACTGCCCACCATGAAAGCTGGAATGCCCACTAGTGGGTAGGGACCAGGTTGACTACCACTGATGTAGGGTATAGTTGTAGAAGTAGTTATAAGATGATAGTGACAAAATCATTAGGCATCGCATATGATTAATTTATATATTAAAATATCACATTCTGTTTACATTTCAACTATACTTAAGGTTTAATAATTTTCAAAATTTAAGCTGTGTCCAAGTATAAACAGTTAAGAAATATTTTTATACTTATAAAACTAATCAATGATGTAACACTATTCCTTATAGGTGAATTGTCAATACTATCTTCAACAGTTAAGAAATATTTTTATACTTATAAAACTAATCAATGATGTAACACTATTCCTTATAGGTGAATTGTCAATACTATCTTCAACCCTAATTAACGTTTGTAAGCTTTAGTCCTAAAATTTTGAATGTCTACACATACTTCTCTAATGATGTCTGATGGCGCCTTAAATTTGCTCAACTGAACTCTCAACCCTCCATACCCACTTGTTTGTATGTCCATTCTCAGAACTTCTAGCTACCGGCACTCTAGATTCTGATATTAGACTCTTCCTTCTCTCCTGACATACACATAAGTATAATTATCTGTCAAATCAGTCATAAGATTTAGCCCATCCTTCTTCATAATCTTTCTATAATTTCCATTTTCTTAAATATTTCTAATACTTAAAAATAAAATCTTAATTTTCTCTAATTAAACTAATGCCAATACTCTTCCAGATTATCACTACTGACCCATTATTTACTAAAGGTCAATCTGGAAATGAACAAATGAATATGTCATTCTTGACTCTTAAAGATATTCCAATCAGGTAGGAAATGTCATGTTAAAAGATAAATAATGCACTGTGATAGGTACCAAACACATGTGTACACAGCAGACTAAGGGTGTGAGGGTGTGATTAGCTCTTTTTAGACTGGCTACGGACTATTTTAGAGAAGTGACAACTTTCTCAAAAAGCTTTGTTCTGAAAAGAAGACTTGAATAAGAAAAATATGAATGGTTAAAGGAAAGTTTAACAAATAAATGAAAAAAAATCAGAGAAATACGATTAATGGCATGAGATTCTGGAAGGGAAGGACTGATGGAGTGAATGGTTTTGAAATGGAACACCACACATGTTCTGAGAAAAAAAACAGATGACATTAAACATGAAGACAGAATTTTCATAATGGATGCAAGAAAACGAGGGAGAAACTATTTCAACGTGAACTAAAACTATCCCTCAAATTTAATCTTCCAACATGTATAATACTCTCCAATAAAATCCCAACTATTCTTTTTCTTTTCTTTTCTTTTTTTTGTGACAGAGACAGAGAGAAAGAGTGAGGGACAGACAGACAGGAAGAGGGAGATGAGAAGCATCAATTCTTCATTGTGGCACCTTAGTTGTTCATTGATTGCTTTCTTATATGTGCCTTGATGGGGGGGAGGGTGCTCCAGCCGAGCCAGTGACCCCTTGCTCAAACTAGAGACCTTGGGCTCAAGCTGGTGAGCCTTGCTCAAACCAGATGAGCCTGTACTCATGCCGGCGGCCTCAGGGTTTCGAACCTCAGTCCTCTGCATCCCAGTATGATGCTCTATCCACTGTCCCACCGTCTCGTCAGGCTCTATCCACTATTCTTTATAGACCTACACAAACTTTGTGTTTTCATGCCTCATCTTTGTTCATGCAATTCCTTGCACTTAAGATTGTCCTTCCTCACTCATCTGCACATTACTATATTTTACTTGTAATTCATGCAGGTAATCTCTTGTTTTCCATAGTTTTCTTCCATTACAGCTTTTTCTGTAACTATCTACAATCCATCATTTTCTATCTTCTGTATTTACATAATATATTAATCTCCAAAGGTGAAAGATCATATCAATTCACCTTGTTATCCTACAGTAACACCTTACAACAAAAACACCTGATAAATTAATTAAATATAAGAATTAATTTATGTAAATTCTACAGTTAAAAAGAGCTATTTTTTAAATTTAAGACTTTATAACTTAAATGTAAGTATACCTACATCTAAACATTGGATCAGGAGAGTATCTAATATAAAATCCAATATTAGTTACTAATAATTCTAATAAAAATTGATTAACTTCCATGTAAGTTACTAATAATTCTAATAAAAATTGATTAACTTCCATGTAACAAATTAATAATTTGCCTTGAACAAAAAAAAGTGTAAAGATACTCAAATGCCTAACTTTTCTCTTTTATGAACAGTCACAAAACATAGCAATAATTTATTAAAAATAACAGAATAGGCCCTGGCTGGTTGGCTCAGTGGTAGAGCGTCGGCCTGGCGTGCGGGGGACCCGGGTTCGATTCCCGGCCAGGGCACATAGGAGAAGTGCCCATTTGCTTCTCCACCCCCACCCGACCCTCCTTCCTCTCTGTTTCTCTCTTCCCCTCCCGCAGCCAAGGCTCCATTGGAGCAAAGATGGCCCGGGCGCTGGGGATGGCTCCTTGTGCCTAAAACAGCTGCACTGTCTTCTAAACATCAGGGATCCAATCTTGAATTCCTAGGCATGGGTCAGAATGAATAGAGGGAAGGAATATTTAAGCAATCCTTGTAATTTTGGCTCCATCTTTCTGTAGCAGAGGTCTAAGTGTCCATGTCTAGCATGGGTTCTGAATGGTACCTGGAAAAATAAGTTATTAATTCTAAGGAAGATTTTATTCTTCAAAAGAGTTTAATCTCCCTTTTTCCTTGTTTTTAATTTTCAACTCCAAATTAAATATCCTGAATACTTGTTTGTTATGTCATAAACTTATTATTTTGAGACAAGCCCATCATTACTATTTTGTAACAATTTTAATATAGCCTTTCTTAACTTAAGATTTCATATCAATTTTAGTCAGATTACTTTAAATATTTAAGACTGACTAAAATTCTAAAATAATCAAAAGATAAATGAACAAACAGAAAATCATTTTTTTAATTCTGTGAGAGGACAGGAGGCAGAGACAGACTCCCACACATGCCCTGACTGGGATCACACAGCAAGCCCCCTAGGGGACAGTGCTCTGCCCATCTGGGACACTGCCCCATTGCTCAGCAACAGAGCTCTTCTTGGTGCTTGAGGCAGAGGCCATAGATCCATCCTCAGCGCATGGGGCCAACTTGCTCCAATCGTACCATGGCTGGAGGGGAAGAGAGAGAGAGAGAGAGAGAGAGAAAGAGAGAGAGAGAGAGAGAGAGAGAGAGGGGAGGGGGGAGGGGGACAGGGAGGGAGAGAGAGAGAGAGAGAGAGAGAGAGAGAGAGAATGAGATAGAAGAGGAGGAGGGGTAGAGAAGCAGATGGGTGCTTCTCTTGTATCCCAGCTAGTAATTGAACTCAGGACATTCACATGCTGAGCTGATGCTCTACAACTGAGCCAACCAGCCAAGAAAATCTTATGTTTTCTAAGGGAATTCCAAAATAATTTTATTACAAAACCTTTGAAAAGTAAAAATCACTTGCCTAATAGTGTATATACATCCATAAGCTACCAGTCATGCTTAGACATTTTTAAAAACTATGAATATATACCGTGGAGCAAAAGTAGATGTACAGTATGGAAAATTAGACAATAATAAGTAATAAGATAAGAATAAAGTGTTTCACACACAACTATAAATCTACTTTTGCCCTACGTTGTATATGATTATGGTTATGATGGCTATATTGCAAGCATGTAATAACTGTATTTACTGGTAAAGCATACATAATTTACATGGTATAAATTAAATACATTAACTTAAACAGTATTTCTTTTAAAAAACCAAAACTCTTCTATGTGCCCTGAAACTGACATAGTTATATAGGATAGATTTGATCAAAGTTTGTTAATTTAAAGACAGCTATCCCTATCAAATTAGAAACTAAGTTCTATAAGAGACCAAAAAAAAAGTTAAAGCAGAATCACCGGTAAGATGATAATGGTATGTTAAATTCATTTCCAGGTGAAGCAATTCCCAATAAAGTTTCCCCTTCATAAACAGAAAGTGGAATTGAAAAATGATTTCTAATCTAGAAAAGAAAAACAAATAATATTTAGTATCATTAAACTAATAAAGATAGCTAAAATACATTTCAACTACATATCCCAATGAAGAACTCACAAGCAATAGTTACCTTGTTTATATAAGTTAGAAAAGACACAAATATGTAATTATTTATCCTAAAAATACGAGAAAAGTTTCTACAGTTTTATTGAAAAAGAATCTCAAAAATAAAACTTCCACCCTGGCTGGCTTGCTCAGTGGTAGAGTGTTGGCCTGGCATGTGGATGTCCCTGGTTCAATTCCCGGTCAGGGCACACAGAAGTGACTATCTGCTTTTCCATCCTTCCCCCTTCTCCCTCTATCTTTTTCTCTTCCTTTCCTGCAGCAATGGCTTGATCAGTCTGAACGTGCTGGCCTTGGGTGCTGAGGATGGCTTTGTGGCCTTCTGCCTGAAGCGCTAAAACATGGCTCCATTGCTGAGCAATAGAGCAATGGTCCCAGATGAACAAGGGCTTGTCAAGTGGATCTCAAACAGGGCGCATGTGGGAGTCTGCCTCCCCTCCTCTCACTAAAATTTAAAAAAAATTTTTTTTAATTAAAATAAAACAACCTCCAATAACTTCAAAAATCCTAAAAAAAGAAAGTAAGTAATATCTTCTTGACTTTGAGATAAGGAATAACATCTTGCTTAGATAAGAATATTGGGAAAAGTTCACAGGAAAAAATATTACATCAAAAATTTAAATGTCTATGACAAAATAAAGAACAAGCCTCAGCATACAAATGCCCACCTTTTTAGATTGCTGTTGTATGCTACTTATTGGATGAGACATATTTCAGAGATATATCTCTGAGGTAACATAAAAGGCAACGTAATTTTTATTATTACAAATTATCAGATAAACGTCAGTTATATTTACCTTTGGATGAATGAAAACAAATTGGTTAACAAGATCATTTTCTTATCTTTCTATATCTTACTAAGAACTTTCTAACAAGAAAACCACACTGAAATATAAAACATGCTGAGAACTAAGAACAAATGGATAGTCTTAACTTCACTATATTTTATTTCTAGTTATATTTTTTGTATCACCTATTTAAAGCCATAGAAATACATTTTGATTTCTAGAAAGAATACATGTATGAAACTTAATGTTTATGCAATAAAATTTTAAAAATCAATAATAATGAGAACAGCTCAACACTTGTTTTTTTAAAACAGTTCATTATAAGTCATAAAGAAAAGGAATTTCTGTTTTCAGCCATGATGGAATAATAGGTACCAGACATACTTTCCCAACCTATACAACTGAACACAGCAGGGCAGGGATACACATTAAACAATGATTGTCAGACACTGGGTAATAAGTAGCATAGGAAAGGAAAAAAAAATTTTTTTTAATCTACAAAACAAAGCTCTACAATAGCTCCAGCCTGCTGCCTGGAGTGTTTCCAGACTACTTATAGGCAATGAAGAGTCAAACAGAGCTAAAGTGGCCTGAGTTGAGGAGAGATATGAAAATTTTGGAAAGCTAACGTGGTTTAAACTCACAGCACATTGTATGAGAGGAGATGGCTGCATGCAGATGTAAGAATTGTTAAATATCTTGGTATTTAATGTACCCCATTCTCAAGACTTCATTTCGGTACTGATCAGCACATGCCCCTTAGTCAACTATCTAAGGCTTGGTAAAGATTTATCCAAAAGGGTCAAACAAAACAATCTCTGTTGTTGACACATAGTTCCTTTTATCAACAGTCAAAGTGGTTAAACTTTATTTAGTATAGAAGGTATCAGTTGCAATGCCTTACTAGTGAGACAAAATTATCTATGGACTAAAAAGGCTGCCTGAGTCCCACATAAAAAGTTTGAAAATAAGGACTGAGAGGTTCACCTTCCAACTAACAGAACTGTATTGGAGAATAAAATTCAAGAATATATAAAGAAATACAAATGTATATAAAACATCTAGTCAGGTAAAATTCACTTTTAGACATCCAGTAAAAAATTACTAGACATAAAAAAATTCTAAATGATCTACAATGAAATAAAACAAAAAATAGACATAATGAGAGATAATACACAAGTATTTTAAAACATTTATATAACTATATCCAATATATTCAAAGTAAGGGAAAGACTGAGAGTATTAATAAAAGATGTAAAATATGGATTAAAAATTCAAATATCAGAAAAATGAAAAAAAATTCAAATAAAAATTCTAGAGACAAAAATACATTGGATGAACTTGAGAAAAGATTGCACATTGAAAAAATAACTGAATTTAAAGACAACAAAAGAAGCTATCAATGCAGAAACAAAAGGGGGGGAGAACTGAAAGAAAAAATAAACAGACCATTAGTGAGCTGAAGTACAGATTTAAACACTCTCATACATATCTAGTTGTGATCAATGAAGAGAAAAGAGGGAAAAGGCAGAAAAAATATTTGAAGAAAAAATGCCAAAAAAAATTTCTAAAGTTGATAAAAACTATAAATCTACTGATTTAAGAAACTTAATAAATCCAAGTACAAGAGACACAAAGTAAACTACACTAAGACTCATCACAATTAAATTACTTAACACTAGTGATAAAAAGCAAAAAATCTTAAATGCATATAAAATAAATCAACCCTTTGATAAAAGAGCAAAGACAAAAATAATAGCAGACTCCTGTCAGAAACAATATAATCCAGTCAACAGTGGAACAACTTCTTAAAAGTATGAGGAAAAAATAACCTATCCATCTAGATTTCTATACCCAGTGAAAGTAACTTAAAATATAAAAGTGAAATAAAAATGCCTGACCAGGCGGTGGCGCAGTGGGTAGAGCGTCAGGCTAGGATGCCGAGGATCCAGGTTCGAGACCCCGAGGTCGCCAGCTTGGGCGCGGGCTCATCTGGTTTGAGCAAAAGCTCACCAACTCACCAACTTGGACCCAAGGTCGCTGGATCGAGCAAGGGGTTACTCAGTCTGCTGTAGCCCCACAGTCAAGGCACATATGAGAAAGCAATCAATGAACAACTAAGGTGTCGCAATGCACAACGAAAAACTAATAATTGATGCTTCTCATCTCTCTGTTCCTGTCTGTCTGTCCCTATCTATCCCTCTCTCTCTTTCTTTGTCTCTGTAAAAAAAAAAAAATGTTAAAAAAAAGTGAAATAAAAATGAAAATAATTCATGGACAAATTTCATGAAAGATGAAATTACTAGAAAAGTATACTTAATAAGTAACAAATAACCTGAATAACCCTTAAACATAAAATAAAGTGAAACTATATTTTAAAACCTTCATTGAAGGAAAACATTACAAGAAAACTCTAGACCAATACCACTCATGAAGATAAGTGCAAAAGTTCTAACATGATTTTAGCAAATCAATCCAACAATGCATTAAATGGTTAATAATACTTCATTACCAAGTGAGATTTATACTGGCAATGCAAGTCAAAATTTAAAGATCAATAAAATCTTATTTACCATAACAGTTAAAAATCAACCAATGTGCCTGACCCGGCAGTGGCACAGTGGATAGACAGAGCCCTGGTCGGCAAACCACATGCACCTCTTTGGCCCCTTGAGTGTGGCTCTTCCACAAAATACCATGTGCTGGTGTTACCTCGATAAGGAATGTACCTACTTATATAGTTTAAGTTTAAAAAATTTGGCTCTCAAAAGAAATTTCAATCATTATACTGTTGATACTTGGCTCTACTGACAGTTTGCCAACCACTGGTAGAGGATCAGCCTGAGACACTGAAGACCCAGGTTCAAGACCCAAAGGTTGTCAGCTTGAGCACAGGCTCACCAGCTTGAGCATGAGGTCGCCACCATGAGCGTGGGCTCATAGATATGACCCTGTGGTCACTGGCTTGAAGCCCAAGGTCACTGGCTTGAGCCAGTAGTCACTGGCTTGGCTAGAGCTTCCTGGTCAAGGCACATATGGAAAAGTAATCAATGAACAAGTAAGGTGCCGCGACTATGAGTTGATACTTCTCATCTCTCTTCCTATCTGTCTCTCTCTCTCTCAAAAAAAAAATCAACCAATGTAATTCACCATATAAACACATGTTTCAAAAAGATCCTCTCAATAAATGCATAAAATCATCTGATAAAATCCTAATAAAAACTCTTAGCAAACTATAAACAAAGGGAGCATTTTCAGCCTGAGAAAGGGCATCTACAAAAAATCAAAGCAAAACAAAACAAAAAACCCTCAAAACATACTTAACAGTTAAGTAGTGAAAACTTTTCCTTTAAAAGTGAAAACATCTGCTTTTGTGATTCCTATGGTTCTAGCCAGCAAAACTGACTGACTGACTGAATGAAACAAAATAAATAAAACACATCCATACTAGAAAGGAAAAAGTAAAAATGTCTTTACAGACACTGTAACTATACATATAAAAAAACTACTAGAACTAAAATGTGCATATATGAAGTTTGGACAAGTTAATATAAAAATCAACTATTCTTCCCCTAGCAATGAAAAATCAGAAATATGTAAAACTGAAATTTTATCCAAAATTTTTCATAAATACGTACTGAAAATCTGAGTTTGAAATTTAAATGGAAATGAAAAGGACTGAAAATAGCCCAAACAACATCTGGAAAGAACAAAGTGGAACAACCTGTGCTACCCAAAAGTCAGTGTAAAGTATAAAGACAGTGTGGCATTACCATGAAGATAAGCAAGCAGAGCAATAAAGCCAAATAAACAGTTCAGAAATAAACTGACACAGATATGGTCAACTATGTTTGACAAAAGTGTCAAGGAAACTTAATGAAAAAAGAATAATCTTTTTGGAACAACCGATTAGCCAGCCATATGAGGAAAAAAATGAACTTCATCCCTTACCTTGTATTACAGACAAAACAGTATGTGGTATATCTATATAACAAATTACTACTCAACCATAACATGCAACTGAACGCAACAACACTGATACATATGAAATTATGTCTAGTAAAAGAATTAAGATTCCATTGTGTATTCTATTTCATTTATATAAGATTCTATATTAGGTAACTAATGTACAATGAGAACATGTTAGTGTAGTGGTCGGCAAACTCATTAGTCAACAGAGCCAAATATCAACAGTACAACGATTGAAATATTTTTTGAGAGCAAAATTTTTTAAACTATATAGGTAGGTACATTGTTATTAACTTAATTAGGGTACTCCTAAACTGGCCTTTGCTAAAAATGTCCTCAATCTGAGAGCGGTGGTTTGCTGACCACTGTGTTAGTGGATGCCTGGGAATGGGAAAGAAAGGAAAGAGAAAATGTTTTGAGGAGATAAAGATGTTCGCTACCTTGATTCTGATAAAGGTTTCATGGGTGTATTCTAGTGTCAAACTCCTCAACTTTAAATGTACGCAGCTCATTGTATTATCAATTTTACTTCATTAGAGCTATAAAATTTTTTCTCACCATATTCTCTAATTAAAACAAAGACCCCAGCAAAATATTGATGGGTTTTCTTTTTACAAAGTACTCTAAAAAAAATTACAACAAAATCCTATCACTGCTCTTATTAGAGTAATACAATTACTGGTAATGATTCTTCTTTTTGATATTATCTGTATGGCTACTACAATTTGTATTCTTTAGTAGTACTTTGCTTTAATTTACTTTTTTTTTTTATTAGCACACAAATATGCATATGACCCTATAAAAAATCATATTTCATACCTGCACTGGGGAACGAACTGTTACCTTCTTATTTCCTTCAACTGCATCAATTTGACAAACAATAGATCTTTCAACTCCAGACTCTCTGTGTCTTACAGTGTATAGTCGTCGTCCCACTTTCGTTAAAGGAATTTTATCAGCAGTTGAGTGGTTAGCGGGTGCTAAATTGAATAGACATGTTAGAAAATTTTTATTATAAGTCATTATGTACTAAGTTTAAATAGATGTGAAATATTTGAAACATCAGATATGATTTTTTAAAGTTATGAGGAAGTCACTCATCTCTTTGGAGTAAAGACTATACCAGGGGTCGGGAACTTTTTTGCTGAGAGAGCCATGAATGCCCCATATTTTAAAATGTAATTCCGTGAGAGCCATACAATATATTTAACACTAAATACAAGCAAATGTGTGCATTTTATGTAAGGCCAACACTTTTAAAGTACAATAAGTCTCTGAATTCTTTTTAATAATGTTGTTATGCTGTTGCTAACCAATGATGAATAAAATACTTACCATTAATGCGACTTCTAGTGCTGCATGGTTTTTTTTTTTTTAATTATAATTTTATTTTTTTAATGGGGCGACATCAATAAATCAGGTTACATATATTCAAAGATCAACAAGTCCAGGTTATCTTGTCTTTCAATTATGTTGCATACCCATCACCCAAAGTCAGATTTTCCTCTGTCACCTTCTATCTAGTTTTCTTTGTGCCCCTCCCCCTCCCCCTTTCCCTCTCCCTTTCCCCCCTCCCCCCATAACCACCACACTCTTATCAATGTCTCTTAGTTTCACTTTTATGTCCCACCTACGTATGGAATAATGCAGTTCCTGTTTTTTTCTGATTTACTTATTTCACTTCGTATAATGTTATCAAGATCCCACCATTTTGCTGCATGGTTTTGTAGTCTGGCTGATACATAGTGAGGTTAAGCTTCATGCAGGCGTTGAGACTTCCATCCGTTCCGTTAAACGTGATCGTAGGTTGGTCTTAATGTTCTTTAGATGTGAGAAAGACTGCTCACATGCATACGTAGAGCCAAACACTGTCAGTACAGCAATACTCACACGCTGCAGTGTGTGGTATGTGATGGGAAGCGTGTTCCAAGTTTTGACAATCAGCTGGTCCACGGGTTGAAGTTTTTTCATTTCTCCCCACTTGTGTTTGCTCGCCAACTCTGCTTGCTGTCGTGCAAGTCTTTCAAATCTTCATTCAGTGAATTGAACTTATTCACCCACATGTCTGAGGCCTTCGGGTCAGCAGCTTGTAGCTCAAAATCTCTGACAGAGACACTGGGGATGTAACTCAGGTCGGCGCTGTCCACTGCACACTCATGTGGATGGATGATGAACTTAAAAAGATGAGTGCGCTCATGAAATTCTCCAAAGCGCGCTTTGATTGACTGCAGAAGATTAGATGTGAAGCCCGCTAGCTGCTGGAGATCAAGATGTTGAGCAGGGTCACTTGCTGTGCATGCATCTTTAAACTCTCCCAGTTTTTCAAAGTGTAGTAAATGACCTGTTTCAATGTCGGCGATGAAGAGTTCCAGCTTGTTTTCAAATGCAAACACTGCTTGTTGAAGGGATAAGACTGTATTTCCAACGCCTTGCATTTTCACATTGAGCTGGTTCAGATGTTCAGTCATGTCCACAAGATAGTAGAACTTCAGAAGCCACTCAGTATTAGCTAACTCAGGATGCTTGACATTTTTCATTTCAAGAAAAGTACAGATTTCGCTCAGACAAGCCGCGGAATAGCTGAGCACCTTCCCTCTTGACAACCAACGCACATTGCTGTGCAGAAGCAGACCAGGATAATTATTCCAAACTTCATCCAGCAGTGTTTTAAACTGGTGATCATTTAAAGCTTGGGCAACAATAAAGTTGACCACCCGAATGACCAGCGACATCACCTCAACAAGCTGCTCGCCACACATCTGAGCACAAAGTGCCTCCTGATGTAGGATGCAGTGAAAACTTAGGATGAGTTTCTTTTCATGTTCATGAAGAAGCGCTACAAATCCTCTGTTTTTCCCCACCATGCACGGAGCACCATCAGTACACACCGAAATAATTTTATCCATTGGTAATTTTTTTTTAGCAAACTCAGTGAAAGACTTGAATAAATCCTCCCCTCTTGTTGTCTGTTTCATAGGCAAAACAGCAAGACTTTCCTCAGGTAGTGTGGCACCGACAGCATACCTTGCAATCACGCTGAACTGGGATAAATGGCTTACGTCTGTTGACTCATCCAAAGTGAGAGAAAAGAATGATGCTGCATTTAATTCCTTCACTTGTGTTGCCTCAATTTGATTTGCCATCATGGTGGTACTATCGTGAACAGTTCTTGCCGACAGAGGCATGTCTTTTATTCGTTTGATTATCTTGTCTTTATCCAAAAAAATCATCAAAAAGTTCATTGGCAACATCAAGCATGAATGTTTTGGCATACTCCCCATCTGTGAATAGCTTTCCGTTTCTCACAATTGCTAAAGCACTAGCAAAGCTAGCTGAATTCCAGTCACCTTGTTGGGTCCAAAAACTGAGTTGCTGCTGACTAGCTTGCACATTAGCTCCTGACATGCTTTCCTCCTGCTGTCCCCCGCTGGATATTTCATGCAAATGTAGTATGGTGTGTGTTAATGTGCTGCTTTATATTTGACTGTTTCATCAATGCAATTTTATCATTGCATATTAGACACACTGCAGAACCTGCTCTCTCTACAAAGGCAAATTCTCCTGTCCATTCCTGCTGAAAAGTACGATACTTCTCATCTTTTTTTCTTTTAGCCATCTTCTTTGTAAAAAGGGTTTCTGCAATTAGCTAGCTGACTACTTGATTAAAAGGAGGGAAGTTTACTTCCTGACCTCACAATGACCTGTGTATGTTACGCATTATCCAATAAAAATTTGGTGTTGTCCTGGAGGACAGCTGTGATTGGCTCCAGCTACCCGCAACCATGAAAATGAGTGGTAGGAAATGAATGGATTGTAATACATGAGAATGTTTTATATTTTTTAACATTATTATTTTTTTTATTAAAGATTTGTCTGTGAGCCAGATGGAGCCATCAAAGGGCCACATCTGGCTCACGAGCCATAGGTTCCCGACCCCTGGACTATACAAAGGGATTATAGAAAGAGTATTTCTATGTATAGACATAATGTATATAAAGGGATATTGTAAGAAACCACAATGCATTTTCACAACATTCATCTAAAAGCTTCAAAAATTTTACCAAAAAAAAATTTTTTAATTGAAAAAAGTGTCACAGTGGTTTGAACTAAGACAACAACACTTATGAAAAAAAGTTTCATAACATTTAGGAACAAATAAATTCATAAACCTTTCAAAATAACTAATAAGAAGAATTATAAAATACAAGAAAACATAATCTCTTATCTTCTGTTATAACAGCGAGAGCCAAGACCTTCAGGCAGTCATTGGCAATTAGCAAGGTAGCTGCAATTTCTCTGTTCTTAATTTTTCAAATATGTGACACTTTTTATATCTAAGATTTGATTAAGCAAAATTTTATACACATTCATCAAGTATTAAGGTGACCAATTGTCCTTCGTTAGGGAGAACAGTCCTTTCGTAAGTTCCGTCCTCCCTTGAAAAGTGTCCTCCTACATGTCCTCCTTTTTGATATTGGAAGACTGATCTGTAAATGTCTGTATTCGATCAATGCAGAGTTGATCCATTGCATGTGATGTGACGTATTTGTATCTAAATGAATACTTTTTTCTTACAATTATTAATAAAATGTAATAGGCATGTAAGCATAATTACAATATAAAATATTAAAAATATTTTTATTATGCATTTATCATATTATAGCGCAGTGGTGCTATAAATCAAAAGGGTGCACCCTAGAAGATTTCCAGGTGCACCCTATGGTATTCCAGAGAAATATGTGCCTGTTGGGGACCAAATAACCAACAGGGTTTTTGGAGTTTAGATTTTTGGGGGACAAAGGTTTGGGGAATTGGCTGTAAGCTGACAGTCTGCCCAACCACACACCTCACTAGACTGATTAGGTTGCAAAAGGCTGCTAAGCTGTGGTGCTGGATGGTTTACACTACCTGCCATATTCCCCAGAAAGACTGGAGGCAAGTTTCTTCTATCTTTTGGTGTCAAGTTAAGATAATATGTATGGTGGGAGTTTTCTGCACTCAACACAATTAAGAGTAAAAAGAGGCCCTGGCCTGTTGGCTCAGTGGTAGAGCGTCGGCCTGGCGTGCAGGAGTCCCGGGTTCGATTCCCAGCCAGGGCACACAGGAGAAGCGCCCATCTGCTTTTCCACCCCTTCCCCTCTCCTTCCTCTCTCTCTCTCTCTCTCTCTCTCTCTCTCTCTCTTCCCCTCCCACAGCCAAGGCTCCATTGGAGTAAAGTTGGCCTGGGTGCTGAGGATGGCTCTATGGCCTCTGCCTCAGGCGCTAGAATGGCTCTGGTTGCAACAGAGCAATGCCCCAGATGGGCGGAGCATCGCCCCCTGGTGGGCATGCTGGGTGGATCCTGGTCAGGTGCATGTGGGAGTCTGTCTGACTGCCTCCCCGTTTCCAACTTCAGAAAAAAGAGTAAAAAGAGAGGAATTCTTCAATGTATTGACAAGGAAATGAGAGTTTGCCTTCAAATATATGTCTAAACAATGAAGATATTGCTAGGACACATCAGGCTCATATTTCTCATAAACACAGAATGAAAAAACTAAAGACATTCACACCGAGACCTGACGAATTTACTAAATCTTACTAAGAATGTATCTATCTATCTATCTATCTATCTATCTATATATATATATATAGAGAGAGAGAGATAACTTTTTTGTGGTTTTATTTTTTTAACCCTTTTTCTTATGAATTCTAAAAAGCATAACTCTAAAAATGTAACATAAAAATGTTTTCTAATGTCAGAATAAATTTAATTTTGTTGTATTTATTTCGTTTACTGTAAAAGCACACTTGGACTTTATACTTTTTTCTTTAATATTTGACTTAATTATTATAACATATTTCTCAGAAATTTGTATATAGTGTGCCTACAATCATTTGTAGAATTTTAAATGCGCCCTTACTTCAAAAAGTTTGAGAACCGCTGTTATAGTGTATTATTGTTGCAATGAATAAAATGTTTCTTTTATTTACGATATTGTTTTTCTCAATTTATTTTTGTCCTCCTTTTTATTGTAAAAAAAGTTGGTCACCTTACAAATATAAATGCGTATATTGCATTTATTGGGGGAGAATTGTTATCTACATCAATTCCCTTATCTCATTCCATAAAAATGTTAGTTCAAGAACAAATAAGAGGCAAAACTGATGAGAACAATTCACTGACAAGGTCAGATAAGATCTGAAACATTGCCACTACTGTGCATCATTTCCTGGCTAGGAGAAAGCACTAGCTATCTGTTTTGGCACTCCTAACCAATGTCTAATTAACATTTCAAATAACTATTTAAATATCAAAGTATCAGAAAGTGGTGTGGGTGAGGCTCCGGGACTATTTAACTTCACAATAAGTATATACTGTATGATGACAATTTAAGAATTATTTACTTTTACTCCTCAAGAAAATGAAAAGCTTCTGAGAAGCAGAGAGGACAAAAAAAATTTCACCTCAATAAGCATAACGTAAAAAACATTTACAACCTCCCAAACCATTATAATTTGCCATTTCCATAAATGCAAACCTTATTTTGAATTCATTCAGCTACACTGGTGGAATATCAATGAGTTATACCAAATGTGGTTAAAACACCACCCACCAATAGCTATGGTCTGTAAAAGCTGAGTAAGAATATGATCTAGTATTTTCCCTCTCAATAATGTAAAGCAGCAAATTACTCCACTCTAAATAAAGCGGTGAATAAAGAAAGTTAGAATATAACATACAAAACTATACAAAAAAGTTTCATAACACTTAGGAACAAAAGCAACCAAAGCATTGTAAGGGAAGAAACAAAACTTACTAGGAAGGAGATAAAAAAACTTGTAAGATATCATAAGTGAGTAAAATGATATGTAAAATATAACAAAAGAAATAAAAAAGCCCAGGAAGGTAATTTGTTACTCACTAAGAAGAATGAAGAAAAGTTTGCTGCTTAGGCTGGTCATTGCATTGAAATGATCATTGTCTTTTGTTCGGACATAATCCATACTTAAACTCTCCTCGTTTTTCAATACATAGGACTTTGCCATTGGAACGTTGAGTACACTAAAAGAATCACTCGGTGAAATAGTGATAGTAAGTCCAAGAGAATTGAAAATCATAAATGGTGCTAGATCCCTTATGAAAGCAGCTGAAGATCCAGTGGCAGCTTCTGTAAATGCCTAATAAGGAAGAGTTATCATTAGTAAAGTAAAATGAAATGGGGGCACTAAATGACAAGCAGAACACTAATAAACATATGGCGAGTAACTATGTGAATAATTTTTTTATTCAAGAAAAGTGGTTAATACAGACTAGTACAGCACATTTAAAATTTCAAATGTCTTTTCTTACCTTGACCAAATTATTTAACATTACAAGACCACATTTGGATAATGTAATGTTTAGTTGGTCTTTTGAATAGAAACTGATGACAGTTTTATATTCTGGAATTTTGTAATTTTCTTCTTCAGACTCTGACTCAACAATGGCTTGTTTCGCTTTCTTTTTCATCTAAAATGATATATAAATTATAGAAATATGAGGAAAATGTGCTCCTACAAGCACAACATAACTCATTTTGAAAAGGAAAAACTTTAGACAAATCCCAGTAACATTAGAAAGAGCAAAAATTTTATCAGCTCCACTGCCTTATTGGAATTACTTGGACTTCAGCCAACTAAGGTCACATAGCACAGAGCAGTATTATAGGAAAAATTCTTCTCATCCTCATTGATACTAAAATGACAGGTACATTTTAGAAAGGAAAAAAAAATTCAAATTACTAAATGCATGCGGCCTCAGAACGAAAATGAAAAGCACATCATTTATAGCACATGAGAATTCAGAACAAGAAAAGTCATTTAGTTTACTGGTCATGCTATAAATAAAGAGCAGAAAATCAGGGACTTAACAAGTCCAACAATAGCTGCAAAGCAGTGTCACTAGAACCCAGAACTCATGAGAAACAATGCCATCTACATCTTTTTAAGATTCACAGATCTAGTGCCCATGTATACTCCAACCTAAAAACCACCACATAAGTTCTTTTACCAAAATCCTTTATTTGAAATACGTGAAAAATCAAATATAGTGATCTAATACAAAAAGCTGGACATGCCAAGCTAGTCACCTTTGTTGTTACTTTCATTGGCTTTAAACAACTGAACACCTATCTGCAGACTGACTGAATTTGCATTAGGGAGGAAACATGTAGCCTCTTGCTTCAGAAGCACAATTTTATCCATCTAAAGGTCTTGATTCTTATCATTACCTAAATTCACAACATATTTCAAACAAATAACATATTCTCTTCCATTTACACATCCTTCAGAAGACAAAGAAAACTCAGAATAAATAACAACCGACAAGATACAAGTGGCATTCTAATATGAGTGGGGTCCCTGCCGTCAGAATTGCACCTCAACCTCCTCAATACTGAAGGTACTATTAATTTAGTGAAGACCCTCTCTGCTATCAGTTCTCTCGCACATTAGAATGAAGTTGAAAACTGTGTCTTCTTCAGACAGACACTGAAAATTTTACGACTTCAAATATACCTTGATTCCAAGATTCCATGGTCTAAAATTCTCAGTCTGATCAATTTCTAAGGGTTCCAGCAAAGGTTCCCAGACACCAAACATTTCATTGTAATAATGCACCTATAAAGAAAAATTTTAATTTTTAATAAGGCATTCTATTATTTGCTAAAATAATTTTCCACCCCCAGAGGTACTGTAGTTTAAATTATGGAGGTTATGTCTAGTGTAAACTGATCTAATAATCTACCTTTTATCAAAATATATAGAGATTTATAAGCTGCTATATTATTTGTATTGTTATAGTTATATATTAATAGAGGTTGAGACTTAGTACTTAGTACAGATGTTCAAATTCTGACTAGAATTCTGTATATTTTGCAGAGGATTTTATCTAGGGTGTCCGGGAAGTTCAGAGAATTCAAATAAATAAACACTCATTGAATCCTATGTTATTTGCCTTTAAAGGCTTTTGAAAAGTTAAAAATGTCAATAATAAGAAAAAAAGTCAATAATATATGATAGACACACACAGTTTTGTATGTTTAGTCTGGCCTGGAAGTCAAGGAAAGATGATAAAATGAGAGTTTTACCTGGATTAAATTATGAAAACTAAACTATGGTGTTAACCAAGTGAGGAAAGCACTGAAGGAGTGTGTGCAGGAAACTAATGAACGGCATGTAGCATGTTTCCATATAGCAGAAGTAGCACAGCCAGACGAGGGGTAGTGAAAACACGGAAACAACATATGTTGGTTCAAAGCAAATACTTCTTATATAAAGTACTCTCACAAAAAATTGAAAGATCTTAGTGGATTCTCACTAAAAATCTGCATTATATAAAAGTAAAAAGCCTAGCCTTGTAATCCTTTATACCAGGCATCCCCAAACTACGGCCCGTGGGCAGCATGAGGCTCCCTGAGGTCATTAATCCGGCCCCCCACCACACTTCTAGAAGGGGCACCTCTTTCATTGGAGGTCAGTGAGAGGAGCACTGTATGTGGCGGCCCTCCAACGCTCTGAGAACCTATCAGTAACATTAAATGAGGACCTCCTCTACACATAAAACTTTATCAAAGGCCATAAATTTATAAAATTTCTTCCAAAAGTTTTGTAAGCTAACATATTTGTAATGTGCTTAATTTAAATATTTAAATAAGATTCTCAAAATATTCCATATTTAGCATTATTTGTTATAAAATCAGAAAAATATGCTTACTTCTAGCTCAAGCTGACAGTGGAGATTTATGAGGGAACTCCAGTTTTTGCCTTCTCCTGAAAAATGTGACTTTGCCAAAAGCATAGGCACTGTTCTATGGCCAATTCCAGCCTCAAGAACTATAAATATAGAATCAATGTTCATTTTTATTATCTCTCCATGGGGTACTAATTCAGCTGTGGGAGCTATGTTTTGAACTTCATTTGGCTCTTCAAGAAACCACATTTTTAAATTCTTCGTATCCTTCTTTTCCCATAAATGTGCTGTAGAAGAAGTGGTTTCTTGTGGGATGTTTTCCTTAGTTGTATAAAGTGCTGAAGTTATGGTAATCACAGTATTTATGATCACTGGTGAAACCTAAGAGAAAAAAATTGAACTAATATAAAGATCTACTCATAGCACTTTTAAAAACACATAGTACTTCAAAAAATTAAAATGTATTTGCTGAAGGAACATGAATAATTAATGTTGAAATAATATTACTACCATAAAATAGCAAATACAATTCACGGACTACAAAATTTTTTGATTTTCATAACTAATTTCAATTAAGATATTTACATGAATCTTATTGCTATGAAACTGAGCAAGTATAAATTTTCAACTATACATATTATAGGGATGTTAGATGTTAACCACAGAAGCAGTCAAATGCCAATAATAAAATATGTACTACATAACATTTGTTACAAAAATGTATATTAAATACTATCATTTTATTAAGTAATGTGCCATAAAAATATTTTTAAAACAGCTTTTTTTTTTTTTTTTTTTTGGGTAATTTTTCTGAAATTGGAAACGGGGAGGCAGTCAGACAGACTCCCACATGTGCCCAACCAGGATCCACCCAGCACGCCCACCAGGGGGCAATGCTCTGCCCATCTGGGGCATCGCTCTGTTGCAACCAAGCCATCCTAGCGCCTGAGGCAGAGAACACAGAGCCATCCTCAGCGCCCGGGGCCAACTTTGCTCCAATGGAGCCTTGGCTGCTGGAGCAAAGAAAGAGACAGAGAAGAAGGAGAGGGGGAGGGGTGGAGAAGCAGATGGGCGCTTCTCCTGTGTGCCCTGGCCGGGAATCAAACCCGGGACTCCTGCATGCCAGGCCGATGCTCTACCACTGAGCCAACCGGCCAGGGCCTAAAACAGCTTCCTTTTTATTTAACAATTAATAACTTGGTATAATAATTGCTTATTTCTAGTTTAGTTTTAAATTATTTTTTAAAGTTTAATTATTGAATTTAGAGAGAGTGGAAGGAGAGAGAAAGAAACACTAAATTGTTGTTCCACTTATTTTTGCATTCACTGGTTAATTCTTGTATGTGCCCTGACCAGGTATTGAAGCTTCATCCTTGGCATATCAGAACAATACTCTAACCAACAGAGAATTAAAAATAAGCAATTATAGGCCAGAGCCTATAATTCCTTATTTCTAGTTTTCATTAATTTTTTTTAAATTTACAAAAACTCTAAATGATACTACATTTTAACTTACCTTTAATGTCAGAGATTTTACTGATATATCAATCACTTGTGGATCTTTACCTATCTGAGTAGCTTGATAGAATAAGTCACAGGGCTGCAAAACCTAAGAGAGAATAATGAATACCACTAAATTACCAATGTTCTTAAAACATTTTTATTTGAAAATTTTCCTAGTAATAACTATGTTAAATAAACAAGTTTGTCAAAACTGTTGAAAAATAAGTGACTCAAAAACACACTTATTTGTCCTCTTTTCTTACTCATTATTTATAATAGCAAGAATCAATATTAGCAATAGTAATAAGATATTGATAGTAAAAGAATTTCTTAAATATGCTTAAATATATAAATATATTAAAACTTGTGTTACATATTTTATTTTACTAAAGTAAAAACTTTACCATGGTATTTTTTCCATTATAAAATTACAATGAAATATAAATTATATAGAAAAAGCTACAAAAGATGAGATGGAAAAATTATAAATACATTATTAGGTTTACTAAATAATCCTTAATGTAATTATAAATTAAATTATTTTTCCCCACCTGTAGTAAGCAGAATTCTTCCCTCTAGTACCCAGTGACTCATACTTCTTCCAAACACAAAATATATTCACAACCTCCTAAGGTTACTAAGTCTCATCCC
Source organism: Saccopteryx bilineata (assembly GCF_036850765.1). Lineage (NCBI taxonomy): Eukaryota > Metazoa > Chordata > Mammalia > Chiroptera > Emballonuridae > Saccopteryx > Saccopteryx bilineata. The sequence goes on from NC_089491.1 coordinate 51,080,146, forward strand.
ATTATAGCCCAAAGTCCAAAATCACATTAAGTCTACATCGCATCACACATCTATCTCATCTATATATTTCACTGATTCAAAAATCCAAAAACTCACCTATCTCTTACCAGCTCAAAATCTAAAATTAAATTAGTACTAGCTTCTAGGACACTTATTTCTCTTTCTTTTATGGAATTGTAAAACTAAGATTAGTTACTTGCTCCCACCATTCCCAAAATAGAATGGTGGGAAAACACAGAATAACAATTACAGATATTCCCATTCAAGTGGGCAAAATGGAAGGTAAAAAGGAGCCACTGGTTCAAAGCAATTCTGAAATGCAACCAGGTAAGTGAGTTTCTTGATTAGGTTTCAAAACCTACTAACAATTTTCAGGGGCTCTCAGCTCAACCCTGAGTCATCATTCTTTGTTCTTTATAAAAAGTAGCGCAAACTTGCAGCTGAGTAGTTGTTTTTTTGTTTTGTTTTGTCTTGTTATTTTGCAGCAGAGTTTTGTCATCCTGATTCCTGCCAGTAGAGTGGTGGGCGCTCAAGAGACTCTTCTCATTCAGTACTCCCCATCCCTCTCAGTCCCTGTTGCTGGTGTTTCTGCTAAAATAATTTTCTCAAGAACCTTAAGTCTTTTCTGTATATTTCATGAGGTTTCAATCCAGTGGTTCTCAATCTGTGGGTCGCGACCCCAGCGGGGCCGCCTAAAGCCATCGGAAAATACATAATGCATATCAGGTATTTACATTCCGAATCATAACTGTAGCAAAATTACAGTTATGAAGTAGCCACCAAAATTATTTTTTGGTTTGGGGTCACCGCAACATGAGGAACTGTTTTACGAGGTCACGGCATTAGAAAGATTGAGAACCACTTTTTTAGGCAAAAGCCACATCCACAGATCTTTTTAAGATAATCATGGACTCCTGTTGAGATAGCTGAGGGGTAACACCATTATGATTCCTACAGTTCCTCTGGTTTAAAGAAACACAAACTTCTCTCTTCAAAGGGCCCTCTGTGTGACTGAACGCGAATTTTTTATCTGAAGTTTAGCAAAAAGTTCTATAATTACACAGGCTTTTCTCTATGCTACACTGTGACATCCAATTTTGGCTTTTAATGTCTTATGTAATTTGGAAGGCTAAGAATTATCAAAACCTTCAAGTCTTTGTTCTTTTTGTTTAACTGTTATCCCCACAATTTCTCTCTCTGCTCTAGCATTTTACTATAAAGAGTAGGAAACCAGGCACCACCTTCAAATTAGTCAGCTTGGAAATCTTAGACTACAAGTTCTGTTTTATATATAATTGTGTAAGACACAATTTTGCAAAGCTTTTTGGACTATATATCAAGCCATTCCTCCAGCTTCCAATAATATGCCTTTTGCTTTCTATCTGAGTCCCCATTGGCAGCATCCTGAATGACCATTTCTACCAAGAGTCTGTTCTAAACAATTCATAGACTTTATCATTCTCCTCAAAATTCCTCTAACTTCTGTATACCTCTGAGTACTGCCCAGTTCCAAAACTGCTACCACATTTTAAATAATTGCTACAACCTCTTACTTCTGGTACAAACTGAATAGTAACTTAAATATATTCACTGATCCTGTCCATACTCAATGGGAAAAGACTGTACTGGGCACACGCAACAGGAGGTAGAAATCTTGGGGGCCATTTTAGAATTCTGCCTACATTATCAATGAAAAATAAATCAGAAAAAAATGACAACCAAACCCATTCTCCAAAGAAATCACATTAAAATTTACCATTATTCTGATATATCAGCAAGAAAAACTAGTATGTGACTTAAATATAAGCATACTATTTCTTGAAAATTCAAGGATAGGAAATTATAACCACATTAAAATCCATAATCCAAGATTTTTCAACATAAAATCTGTGTTATCTCTTCATCTTAGGGAAGGCAAAAAACACTATTATAAATACATATAATAATTTCTAAATTGAATTTTTTTAATCGACTTTTTTTCTAGCCCCTTCCAAAATTAAATATGAATATATGATTTACTCCTCATCCAACTCCTATAGTTTCAAGTCTAATTAAGTTACCTAGGATTTAAAATGCAGCCAGTCCAACGTGTTAGTGACAAAACTACATTATAGTCAAGCTGTCCATAATATAGCCCATACAGATCAATTTAAAAACACAGAAACATATCTTAAATAAAATTATTTTCCTACTAGTATTATTTTTATTGTATCCAACTACATCCATTGTAATTGCAGTGCAATTTAATTTTTTTCTTTATACTCTCTAAATCTCACCATCCGGCTTCCATTTTATATGATTTGCACTACTGATGCATTATTTCCTGCTGCTACTGCTTCCCCTTCAAAGAAGCAATCTAAGCTATCCAACATCTACAGAAGACTACTCTATAAATTCCAAACTTTACAAACACTATTGTGTTGTTGGAAAGACTGCCCCAAGATGAGCACCACTGAATAACAAGAAAATAAAAGACTATTATGAGTATAGACATTGGCATGTGGTTTAGATGTGGGGTGTGAACTAGTGCTCTCTGGAACCCACATTTCCATATTTCCTTTATCCTGAAATACACTCCCACGTCTTTCCTGTTAAAACAGTAAACTCACGGTAGTTATTTTGTCTTTTCTCTTGTCTGGAAGAAATGGACATGCTCTCATTTGGAGATCTTTAATAACAGCAGTCAATGTATTGTTTTCAAGGTCACCCTTCCAACAAATTTCACATTGTGTTGTAATAACTAAGGCAGGAGCATCATTTCTTGTCATATCAGCCACAAACACAATTTCAGGATTTTTAATAAGAATATTAATTTCCCATTTATCTTGTTCCTGTGCAGGTACTAAAATAAAAATAAAAATAAGTGAATTTAAAATATTTTAAATCTTTGTTGTACACATTCCCCCAAAATTTATTATTTATGGGAAAATATTATTTTTATTCTAAGTAAAAGGTAAAATAAAGGAATCTTAGATCCCAAAGGAATCTGTAACAACTTTCTTAGAGTAAGATTTGAAGAAACTATACCCATAAGTACATTTAAAAATGTGGAAAAAATCTCCACTATGTAACAGCAGAGATGAAAACTAATCCAGTTTCTAACTCTCAACTTGACACTCTTTCCACTATTCCACAGTAAATGAAATATGTGAAACATAGTAGAAAACTGCCTGACCAGATGGTGGCACAGTAGATAAGAGCTTTGAACTGGGACACAGAGGACCCAGGTTCAAAACCCTGAGGTCACAGGCCTGAGCGTGGGCTCACCAGCCTGAGCGTGGGTTCTCTTGCTTGAGTGTGGGATCATAGACATGACCCTAAGGTCACTGGCTTGAGCCCAAAGGTCACTGTCTTGAGCCCAAAGGTCGCTGACTTGAACTCCAAAGTCACTGGCTTGAGCAAGGGGTCACTTACTCTCCTATAGCCTCCAGGCCAAGGTGCATATAAGAAAGCAATCAATGAACAACTAAAGAGGCAGCAACAAAGAATTAATGCTTCTCATCTCTTCCCTTCCTTTCTGTTTGTCTCTATCTGTCCCTCTCTCTGACTCTCTCTTTCTGTCATGAAAAAAAAAAAGATAATAGAATACTACAAATAAAACAAAAGTAAGAGTACTTTCAGTTAAAGAATTATATTTAATAATAAAAAGGAGTGGTTGGTTCATTATTTCCTCCTGCTGGTTTTCTCCCAACAAAGTCTTTAAAATTACTGTCTACAAAGAAGTACAACTATTTATTCTAATATAGAACTCAAATATATATATATATTCAACACCTTGAAAAATAAGAAAATCGTACATCCCAGTACAAAACACATTTTCTTCTTGACAACTAAGATTTTAATTTATTAATTCATTAATCTTATCAACTAGAACAGTGATTTTCAATCATTTCATCTCAAGGAACACATAAACTAATTACTAAAATTCTGTAGCACACCAAAAATATATTTTTTGTAGATCACACAAAAAATTTAAAAAAAGAAAGAATTTTGATTACCGTAATTAACACTAAACAGTAATTGTTGTTGGCTGGGTTTTTTTTGTTTTTTGTTTTTTTTGACAATTTAAAGGAAAATAGGTCAGTGCCCTGACCAAATACTAGTCAGGTCCTGCATGTTATAAAGGTTCCTGAGGCACACTGGTTGAAAATTGCTGATCTAGAAAAGTAATCAAGGTAAGTGCTATTGCAGCACTTCAATAACACAGATATTAAATATTTTAGTTAATGACTAACCTCCTTCCTTAGCAGTCCATGCCTGAACATTGGTTTCTACAGCAGTGCCTGTGGTGTAGGCCTCAAAAAAGACATTTGCAACTGTCAGCAGAAATTCCACACTTGCACAAATATATGTTTCTTGAAGGACTACATCAGTCACCCAACCATCTCTGACTCTCTTATACTTTACATCCATCATGTCCTTCTTGTCAAATCCAACTGTCAATCCTATCATTCTGAAAAAATACAATGAGCAATTTCTATGAGTATCTTACAAATAACCAAATATACCAATAAAAAATAATATCTCTTATCCCTTTCACTGACAGCCATCCAGCATCTGAAATAATTCTCATGGGAATATCTCAAAAATACTCCAAATAATATTCTTACAAACTTCTGGAGCATAACTGTTTTATAAATGAGAAAGTGTGTCTTTAAGAACTATCAGAATTTTGAATCTCAGCATAGTTTTCCTCTCAAACTTTTATGTATTTCCATTTACAATTTGAATGGATTTAAAATAATTTAGGTAATACAGATTAAAAAAGTAATTATACCAATTTATGCAATCTTTCAACCATTCAGTAAGAAGAGCACATTTCTTAAAACTAAGACATTTTAATATTGACTAAACCATTAATTACTCAACTGAACTGAAGCTCTAAAGATCTTAAGAATGTATCCAGAAAATAAACATGCAAAATAAAATAAACATGTATCCAGAACTTTGGGAATAAGTTTTATACAATATGTTAATCCTTTCTCAAGCAAAATTCAGAACACTATTACCTAGGAGTAGCCTTCTTGACATGAGGCCTTTTATCATCTAAAATACAGTTTTTTAATGAGAAGGCACAAAATGTTGATTCATCGGTATACATTTTTAAAGTACTTATTATATTCTCCAACTTAAATTCAGCAAGTTTCAGAGAAGGATCACGAACATCTGTAAAGGAAGTCTGTGGAAGAGAAAATCAACCCAAATTTTACACAAAAACATAAATACAAATGCATTTTTTAAGATATGAACTTCCACATTCTCTATCTCCAAAGGGCTCACTAATGAAAGACCAAAAAATATACTGACTTTAAAAATTTATTTTTTTACCTCACTGGCTACAGGAAAGATAACTCATTTTAAAAAAGAACTGGTTAAAGTTATTTTATTATTAAAGTGAAAATATCAATAATTATTTTTTATAGAAACAGATACTCAAAAATATACATGAAATATTAATAATTGCTATTTTAATAAACATTCAAGTAAAAAATATATTTTCTTTTTTCTCTCAACTTACCTGTTCAGGACCTGGACTATATAGTATCATGGTGAGGTAATCAGTTCTGAAACTCATATTTAGTGTTGTCTTAACTTGAGAGGCATGTGAATGTACTTCTACCACAGCAGCTGTCACTACAGTTGTTCCTTGGAAAAACAAGTTATTAGATAAAAGAAAAAATGAAAGACAGAACTCATTAAAACGGCCTTGAAATAGATTTAACAGAATAATTAAATTAAATGGGCATAGAAGAAGAGGGGAAGTTATAGTAGCAATAAAGCAGCCACATGATATTAATTATTAAGATTGGGTAATTGGTACATGTGGGTCCAATACCTAATTCCTTCTACTTTGGTGTATGAGTAAAAATTTCTAGAAGACAATGATTAAAATAATAATATATTTAAATGTCTATTTTTCATTCCACCCATTTTGACATTATCTTTGCACTCCCCACTATTTTCTTTACCATTTCCTCTATTGTCCCACTTTCCTCTGTCCAGTTTTGGTCACTTAAGTCTTTATAACTGTGTTAACATGGCTAATAATATTTACATTCTTAGTTACAGAGTAAGTCTTCCATGTTTAACTATGGCTGTGTAATAATTTTCAGTGAAGAGACTAATAGTTTATTATAGTACTCCCTCTGTTACTACAACTAGTACATCCCTCAAAAAAAAGAATCTCTTTTCACTTTCTAACAATGCCTCAAAATCATGCAAAATTTACTTCACTTCTGCATCAGACTACTGTGAAGATTTCTCCCTTCTGAGGAACAGAAAACGTCTTCCTTCCTATATCATTTATGTAAGGTAGCTACAGTAGTCCCACCCTATCTACCCTTCCACTTTCTGTGGTTTCAGCTATACACGGTATACCAAGGTCTGAAAGTATTTATTGGAAAATTCAGAAATAATTCATAAGTTTTTAATTGTGCAACATTCTGAGCAGCATGATAAAATCTTATGCCATCCCCACTCCATCTTGGCTAGGTTGTGAAATCAACCTTTTGTCCAGGATGTTCACTCTGTATATGCTATCTGCCTGTTACTAAATAAACAGCCCTCTCAGTTATCAGATCAACTGTTGTGGTATCACAGATTTGTGTTCAAGTAACCCTTACTTTACATAATAATGGCCTCAGAGCCATTCACATAACTTTTCTACAGTCTATTGTTATAATTGTTCTTTATTATTAATTGTTATTCACTTATTGTGCCTAATTTAATAAAGTAAACTTTATCATAGGTATATATACTTAGGAAAAGTCATAATATAGAGAGCATTCAGTTCGACCCAATTTCAGGCATCCACCCTCAATTCTGGAAAGTACTCCTCATGGATAGGGTGGAAATTGCTGAAATTAATTCCTTATTCTACATATTTTAGGGAAAGTATGCTATTTTTCTTCTTTGAGACATACTTCCACTTTCTTTCTTAAAGTACTATGAATCCCTCTTTAATGAAAATAAAGTACTTTTTATCCTAGATCCCAGTAACAGAAAATGTTGGGATTCCTTTTCAGTGTGCTCCTGGGTAGGCTCAGTGTTTTTGGATCCCATATTATCTCCTTTCCCATGTTTTGTTTTGCTAGAATATATTTCAAAACTAATTAATTGAGGAATGGGTATTAAGTAAGTAAACTTTGTGGGACTAAAAAGCTGAGAATTACTATGTTTTCACATTTGGATGAGGATTTGGCCATATACAGAAACCTAACTTCAAAGTAATTTTCCTTAGAAATTTTATTACATGGCTCCATTATCTTTTATAACCCATCCATTCCATCCCATCCAGTTTTGTTGTTGACAAATCCGATTCCAATTACTAATTGTTTATGTTGGTTCATTCATGCTTAGGTTCTTGCGATTTTCTTATCTGTCCATTACAATTTAAGAGTCAAGGACTGGGTTGGTTAGTCTGGCAAGTAAGGGTGTTGTCTCCTATAATGTTAGATATATAGGGTTGTTTGTGTGTTAGGCTTCTCTTTGAATGAAAAAGCTCTGTAAAAATCTCAGGGCTTTATAAGAGTGGATCTTATGAACTAGTAGGCTGCACTTTAAGACAGGTAGGTTTGGGGATCTCCCAATAACAGAATGAGAACTTGTTCCTGTGAAGTAAAATCATCCCAGCAGGCCTACTGAACCAAATTCCCTCTCTGTGCTGGTGATAAATTTAGAACCCAGTCAGGTTCCACATAGCAAATTAGAGCCAGCACTGGCTGCCTGGCCTTTCTGAGTTGCGATTCCCTTGCTCTGTTCCTTCATCTATCCTCCAAATATTTGTTGAAATACATAATTTATTAGTGTTCATTCTTTCTTGATACCCCTAATATTTTTATACTCTAATATCAATATAAAATATCCCATCTGGGATAGATGCTGCACTAGGCATAAGGGAGGAGACGGGGTAAGGGGAGAAAAACTGAAATAAAAGACCTAGAGAGAAATTGGGGTAACAAGAATAAATACTATGGAACTTTATTACAATAGGACTAAGAATTTTGAATTTAAAAAAATTAATGAAATGACTAAAAGAGATACCTGAATGGGATTAGATAATTTGAAAGATTTATAAATCCTATTTTACCCAAAACTAGAAATAGAGAATTGAGGAAAGTAGAAAGGTGGGGGGGTGTGGACGAGGAATGAATTTAAGGTCAAGAACATACCTCCTGAATGATGCGAAGCACTAGTAATTCCACTAGTAACACTACTTTGATTTTTTATTCTTGCTGGTGAGACACTATTATCGTGTTCATACCATATGTTACCATATAAAGTTTTAAAAATAGTTGTTATATCTTCTTGACTAAGAATGAACTGTTAAAAAATAAGATTTGCTTATTTTAATATTACTATTTCATGTAGTAAAAAATTCTTATACAATAAAATTGCTTTATTACAATCATCTATAAAGCCAACTTGTTAACACATTAGATATTTCTACTAACTGAATACTCAGTCTTAAATGACCATGCGATCTTCAGTACCTTGTGAAATACAGAACTAAATTAGATGCCAGTACTGATAAAGCTATGAATGATGAACTATGCTTGTTACAATTGTACTAACCACCTAGTAATTTTAAAACTTTAAAATAAATTTACATGTGTAAGTATTCATCTAGCTACTTTGTCTTTTTTTTGGTTAATAAGCAGCTCAATTTATAATGATAGGATAATAAAAATATTTGTATAATGAAAACAGTTCATAATGTGTTTTACATGAATTACTTTATTGAAACTTCACAAGTCCTAGGTATAAAGAATATAATCCTGATTTTATAAAAGGGTGAGATGTAAATGGTTTAGTATTATGCTTCAGGGCACTTAACTTACTTAACATAGTAACTAAAAACCCTATGTTGGGAATTTAGCTTAAAATCACCAGCACAGGACCTGTCTTAAAAGCTGTGATGGTTAATTTTATGTCATTTCTGGGTCACGGTATCTAGATATTTGGTCAAATATTATACTTGTGTTTTACATACCCCCCATATATACAATGCTGCAGACCATCTAAAATGCCCAGCTGCCTTCTGAGGCAGACCCAGCAGACTGAAATTAGGTCTATCTCTACATGACCCACTTATTAGCTAGCAGATGTTATAGGCCACCTCGGCAGACCACATATTTAACCCCTCCTGTACTTCAACCTTAGCATTAGGAAGAGGCTAAAATCAAGTCTTCAAGAAGTCAGTCTATGGCCCTGGCCAGTGGCTCAGTGGATAGAGTGTTGGCCCAGCATATGGACATTCCAGGTTCGATCCCTGGTCAAGGCACACAACAACCATTTACTTCTCTATGCCTCCTTTCCCCCCTACTCTCCCTCTTCCCCTCCCGAAGCCAGTGGCTCAGAATCAAGGACGGCCCTGGGCTCTAAGGTAGCTCAGTTGGTCTAAGCATGTCAGCCTCAGGCACTAAAAATAGCTTGGTACTAGATCAGTAGCCCCAGACAGGGGTTGCCAAATGGATCACAGTTGGGGCACATGCGGGAGTTTGCCTATCTCTCCTCTCATGTAGAAAAAAAGATTAAAGAAAAAGAAAGAAGTCTAATGCACTCACGTCAAGTACACACAAAAATGCATATATCTTATTTGTTTTATTTCTCTGGAGAACAACACTAATACAGAAGCCATTATGCAAAAAATAAAAAGACCTATGAGTTTTAAACTGATATATTTAATCACCTCAAGGGAAATATTTAAATACCACAAAAATTAACAATCTCATTTTCATCAGGCTTCCTTTAACTGCAATGTGAAGATAATACAGGCATATCTTGCATATATTGTGGGTTTGATTCCAGACAACCACAATAAGCCATGGCTGCAGGAGGGGAAGAGAGAGGAAGAGAGAAAGAGAGAGAGGCAAGAGGGTGTGGGATAGAGAAGCAGATGGGTACTTCTCCTGTGTGCCCTAACCAGGAATAGAACCCAGGACATCCACACGCCAGGCCAACATTCTATCACTGAGCCAACCAGCCAGGGCCAAAATGTATTTCATAAATAATAAGACTTGAAAGTCAAAGTTACTCCATGATCCATGGGCTGCAGAATGAATGTATTAGTAGGCATAAAAACAATATTAATCTTGTACCTCACTATCAAGTACCTGGGTGGCAATACGCATTGTCAATGAGTGGTATTTTGCAAGAAATCTTTTTTTATCTGAACAGGTCTCAAAAGTGGGCTGAAAATATTCAGTAAACCATATTGTAAACAGATGTGTTTTAGTCAGGTTTTGTTGTTCCATTTATAGAGCACAGGCAAAGTAGATCCAGCGTAATTCTTAAAGGCCCTAGGTAATCAGAATAGTATATGAATAAGCAATGACTTCAACTTAAAGTCACCAGCTGCATTAGCTTCTAACAAAAGAGTCAGCCTATCCTTTGATGCTTTAAGACTAGGTACGGACTTCTCTCTCGCTATTAAAGTTTGTTTGTAGATTGTTTCCTCTACATTGAAAATCTGCTGTTTAATGTAACCACCTTCCTCATTAAATATCTTAACTAGATCTTCTCAATACCTTGCTGAAGCTTCTATAGCAACATCTACTGCTTTACCTTATACTTTCATGTTATGAAGACAGCTTCTTTCCTTAATTTCAGAAACCAATCCCTGCTAACTTCAAACTTTTCTTCTGCAGCTTCCTCAACTTCAGAGAACTGAAGAGAGCTAGGGCCTTGTTTTGGAGCACAATTTAGCTTAAGAGAAGCTGTTCCTGGTTTAATTTTCTATCTAGACCACTGAAACTTTCTCCATATCCACAAAAAGGCTGTCTCACTTTTATCTTTCATGTGCTCACTGGAGTTCACTATTAAGTTCCTGCAAGAGGGTTCCTTTGTGTTCACAACTTGGCTGTTTGTTGCAAGAGGTCTTGCTTTTAGCCTATTTTGTCTTCTGACTCACTGATCTTAATCATTTCTAACTTTTGATATGAAGTGAGAGAGGTAGAACTTTTCCTTTCATTTGAACACTTAGAGCAGTAGTTTTAAATCTCTGATCTGCAGACCAAAGCCAGTCTGCCAGAAACTCCAGTTTGCAAAAATGTTAACCATTTTGAGCTGTATGAAGATTACAGACCCAACAGACTCTATAAGCTTCACAAACCAGTGGTTAAAAACCAATGACTCAGAGGCCACTGTAGGATTATTAATTGGCTGATCTTCAATATTATTGTGTCTCAAGGAATAAAAGGCCCAAAGAAGGAAAAGAGAGAGCAAACAGCCCAACTAGGAGCCAGTTGGTTGAGGAGTCAGAACAGATAAAACATTTATCTATTTAGTTTGCCATCTTACATGGTGTGGTTCGTGGTGCCCAGAACAATAGAATAGTAAGATCAAAAATCACAGCCCACAGATCACCATAACAAATATAATAATAATAGAGAAGCTTGAAACATTGAGAGAATGACTAAAATGTGACACAAAGTAAGCAATCATTGTTGGGAAAATGGTACAAAAAGATTTGTAGCTTGAAGCAGGTTTGTCATTCTGTTTGTATAAAAATGCAAAATATGTGAAGCACAATAAAACAAGATATGCCTGTATACTAATCAAGTGTTTTATGATTAAGTCCATTTGTACCTTATTCGTACTACTTAGTGTTGCTTTATTAATATATACCCACTACTTAGGTTTTAAAAACTTTTTAATTTATTCATGACATTTATGTTGTGATTAATATGCTATAATCATTGCAAAACAGCATGTTCATATAATTTATAAACTGAAATTTAACATTACAATTTCTAAACCAATATCTTTCAATTAGTACATGTATACTGAATGCCTGTCAAACCTTGGTATTAATTACCATTCTTCCCTCTTGTCAACAGCTCAGTGCAGAAAGTTGGAAAAACTATAAGGACCCCACACTGTTGCTCTGTGGCCCCCACATGTCAGGACAGGCTGTGTGTGCTATCCCCAAATATCTGACAAGTCAGAAATGACAAGCTGCAGCACTTAGTCTGGATGCATTAGACTAGTGGATTCCAGTTTCTCTCTGATGCAGAGCATGATGATGTCCAGGAGGGGTCAAATATGTTGACCAAAGGGTAAGCTATAATAACTGCTAACTATTCATGTAAATCAGGGTAAGGGAAAGCCCAATTTCATCCACCCCAGAAGGTAGCCAAGCATTTACAGATGATCTGCAACATCACCTGAACATTCTGGATTCTCCCGGGGAAGAGTGAAGGAAAAGGGTGTCCCATCACCCCATATAAATCTGCCTAATGACTATGACCAGTGGGAAGAGGATTGCCAGCATGCTATTTATAAAGTTTTATAAGTTTCTATCTATTGTCTTACCAGTATGAAGAGATTTCCATTATTTGTCTTAAGAGGTCACTTTTTATCTATAAGTTAAGAAGTTCACATGATCCTATACACTAAGAATTTAAATTTTTTCTTTCAGTTAAGATTATGTTTTAAATTTTAAATATACTTTTTTTTTAAGTGAGAGGAGGGGAAATAGACAGACTCCCGCATGCACCCCAACTAGGATCCACCCAGCAATGCTCATCTAGGACCAATGCTCAAATCAGTCAAGCTATTCTCAGCACCCAGGGCCAATGCTCGAATCAATTGAGCCACTGGCTGTGAGAAGAGAAGAGGGAGAAAAGGAGGAGAAGGAGAGAAGGGGAAGAGGGAGGCAAAGAGAAGCTACTGGTCGCTTCTCATATGTGCCCTGATCCAGTATCAAACTCAGGATGTCTACATGCCAGGCCGACATTCTATCCACTGAGCCACCTGGCCAGGGACTTTAATACTTTTCAGTTAAAAATCTTAAATCTATAAAATAATTATGTTCTCTTTTTGAACACATTTTTTATTGGAAGAAATAGAAAAGGAAACTAGAAGTGAAGGCTGGGAAGAGAAACCTTTCAGCACTTCACACTTTAGCAAAGCATTTGATATAGTTTTAACTTCTATCCAATCAACAGGGAAAAATATGAACTTGACGATATTTACATTAGAGATCTGTGAAGCAGTATCAACCAACAGGGAGGTAAAGTTATAGCTAAGGTTTTGACATACTTGCAATTTTCATCTTTAGCCTCTCCATTCTTCTAGGACTTTCTCTAGGTTACTTTTCACATATTCATGGCTTTAAATACTATACGTATATGCTGATGACTTCAAAATCACTATCTCTAGACTAGACCTCTCCACTAAGTTCTATATTATTATAGCCAGCGGACTACTGTTGGCATTCTAGTATATCTTTATTTCACAGAATTTGCCACAATTTAAAACTATTTTAATAATGTACCTATGGTACTTTTTATTATCTGTGATGCCTCTAAACTACCAACACCACCAACCCCTGCATCAGACTGGTAAACCCACAAAGCAAGAAACAAGGTTATAGCTTCTTGGCCACTGTAGTTCCAATACCTAGTACAGGGCCTAACATACAGTAGGCATTCAAATATTTGTTGAATGATTAAATGTAAAACAGTCAATGAATTCTAGGTCAATTTTGACAAAGATAATAACTATGTAAGTTCTCCACCCTAAATGTCTTATGTCCCCCAGCAGTATTTTTTAACCAACAAAAGAGGATTCAATAAGTATCTAAAACATTACCTCCATGGGCTTTAGCTGAGCATTTACATTGAAACAAGGAACTTCCTGGTACCACTCCCAGGATAAATTTCGCTCAACAATCACCTCAAGATTTAATGGCAGTAGTAGATCCAGTACTTCCTGATATGCATCATCAATATATTGAGACCTATAAGGAGAAATAAAATTGCTCTGAACTGTTTCATATATACTCAGTAACAAAAAATTAAATTCATCATTTTATATATGAAAAGTATTTTCTGTGAAGAGAAAATAAAATCCATTAGGCTTTCCATGTCAAAATGAGCCATGTTCCTCCATCACACTAAAAACTAAGTGACTTTCTCTGAGCTGAAATATTCTATGAATTTTTAAATTAGAAGTTTGAAATATGTTTAAAAGTGCCAAACATAGAGAAGTTGGATAGTAAGCCCTTAAGACCTCTTATTAAAACATTTTAATTCACTGATGTAGATATGTAGCAGAATACACATATACCTTTATAAGAAACAAAGTTGCATCATATGAATTTCTTTTCCCTGTGGATCAACAGTCGTTGAATACTGAAGTTGAACCACATCTGCCTTAGAAGAGTAGAAATAACGGTAAGACATGATGAAAAGTGTGGTAGGTTACTGAACCCTTTCAGGTGTCAATGTGAAGTATAGAAAAGAAAGGCTCTTAACATGAATAATTTTTGGCAAAACTTACTTTTTCTAAAACAAAGAGACTTTTAGCAGAACTTACTTTTTCTGAAAAGACTCCCTATTCCTGGCCTTGAGGCTGGTTTCCCAGACTGTGGCCTTGGGCTAGCTTTGCAAAGTTGCAGGTGTTCTCAGAATGTTTCTCCCTGAATTAACCCTATAGATAAACATTATAAGAAGCTTGTTCACTGCTCTGTTTTACTGCTATGCTTTCTCTCCTCCCCATTCCTCAATCAGTATGTAATTCTGCCTATAAAACCTAATTCCAAACTGCAGTTGGGGCTGCATTGATTTGAACAACTTAAGTCCCTGTGTGGTCGCACAGCCAGTTGATTAAAGACTCCCTAATTTGGCTGATTGTGTGGCAAGACGTTTGTTTCTCCTGTTCCGATACAACAAATGTGACTATAGAAACCTCAAACTGTACCTTCAAATTACAATCTCAAAGTGGTACTCCTGAATAATTAACTTCTACTTTAATGGACAACAAATCTCAAGTCCTTCAACCAGGGTATGAGCTATGACTGTAGAATTTCAAATATCACTTACTCCACTGGGAGTTATCAAGGATCTTTCTGCATGCCTTGCATTTCATATCATTTCATGAATTGACATAGATCAACACTATACTTACCATTCATGGCTGTTTACAATCTCCACTTACTGGTAATAAGTAATGAAATTGAAAAGCCCCATAGGACATATTATATTATACCGCTATACTGTAAGTCATTTAATCAACTTTCTATTGTTAAAGAGTTATACTGTTTCTAATTTCTGACTGTAGTATATATTGGGATCATTATCTTTGATTAAGTTTCTTCTGGACAAACTGCAAGAAGCATTAATTGCTGTGTCAAAAGACAACTTCCTCTGGAAACTTTTCCCTTATCAGTACTACCCTATATCTGAGATAGATAGCCTTCTTATGTGTCCACATAAATAACTCAAACTATTTCTAATAATCTATTAATATACAGTACTTTAACAGTTTATTCTCTTATCTATAGTATCAATTAGCACGAAAATCTCATGAGGGCAGGGCTTGTTTACCTTATTCTTTATTGTATTGCTAGCAGTTGGCTCAGATGATTACCATGTCATGTACTATACAATTATTTGCTAAGTTGCAATCAAGAAACTGGCTAAATGGCCCGGGCTGGTAGGCTCAACAGTACAGCATCAGCCCAGCATATGGATGTCTCAGGTTTGATTCCCAGTCAGGACACACAGGAGAAGCACCCATCTGCTTCTCCACCTTTCCCCCTCTCCTTCCTCTGTGTCTCTCTCTTCCCCTCCCACAGCCAAGGATCCATTGGAGCAAAATTGGCCCGGGCACTGAGGACAGCTCAATGGCCTCCACTTCAGGTGCTAGTATGGCTCTGGCCGCAAAGAAGCGACACCCCAGGCCCTGGCCGGTTGGCTCAGCGGTAGAGCGTCGGCCTAGCGTGCTGAGGACCTGGGTTCGATTCCGGCCAGGGCACACAGAAGCGCCCATTTGCTTCTCCACCCCTCCGCCGCGCCTTCCTCTCTATCTCTCTCTTCCCCTCCCGCAGCCAAGGCTCCATTGGAGCAAAGATGGCTCGGGTGCTGGGGATGGCTCTGTGGCCTCTACCTCAGGCGCTATAGTGGCTCTGGTCGCAACACAGCGATGCCCAGGATGGGCAGAGCATAGCCCCCTGGTGGGCAGAGCGTCGCCCCATGGTGGGCATGCCAGGTGTATCCCGGTCGGGCGCATGCGGGAGTCTGTCTGACCGTCTCTCCCTGTTTCCAGCTTCAGAAAAATGCAAAAAAAAAAAAAGAAGCGACACCCCAGATGGGTGGAGCATCACCCCTGGCGAGCATGCCAGGTGGATCCTAGTTAGGCGCATTTGGGAGTCTGTCTGACTGCCTCCCGGGTTCTAACTTTGGAAAAATACAAAGGAAAAAAAAAAAAAGAAACTGGGTAAATATGTAAACTACAACATATGAGAGCTCCATCTCCCTGTATCCTAATTAAGAAATGTTGAGTATTAAAATTTCTCAAAATGAATGGGCAAACATTTTACTGTATTAATTTTTATTCCTTTGATTATTAATGAGATTGAACATTTCTAATAGCTCTTTATAGGCTATCATTGCTCTTTTAAAAAAACCATCTACTCATGTTTTTTACTAATTTTTCAAATTATCTTTTTCTTACTGGTTTAAACTATTTAAAGATTTTTATCCTTTAATACAGATGCTGCTAATTACCCCATATTTCCCTTATAATTTTGTTTTAGTAGTTAATATTCAGAAACTTAAATTCTTGTACAGTCAAAGCCAATCAATATTCTTCCCTTATCATTTTTCTTCTTTCTTCAATGCTTAAATTGGAAAGTTGTTCTCTACTCTATTACTGATATTTACATGTTATTTTCCTTTAGCTTTCTAGTGTTAAGGCAATTCATATCCATACAATTCACTCACTTTTTTATACTGCTCACAAAAATTAGGGGATATTTCAAAAATGAATAAGAAGCGATAAAAAAAAGCATTTGATTTTTTTATTAAACAAGAACATCAGCCCTGGCTGGTTGGCTCAGCGGTAGAGCGTCGGCCTAGCGTGCAGAGGACCTGGGTTCGATTCTTGGCTAGGGCACACAGGAGAAGCGCCCATTGGCTTCTCCACCCCTCCGCTGCGCCTTCCTCTCTGTCTCTCTCTTCCCGTCCCGCAGCCAAGGCTCCACTGGAGCAAAAGATGGCCCGGGCGCTGGGGATGGCTCTGTGGCCTCTGCCTCAGGCGCTAGAGTGGCTCTGGTCGCAACATGGCGACGCCCAGGATGGGCAGATCATCGCCCCCTGGTGGGCAGAGCGTCGCCCCATGGTGGGCGTGCCGGGTGGATCCCGGTCAGGCGCATGCAGGAGTCTGTCTGACTGTCTCTCCCTGTTTCCAGCTTCAGAAAAAAAAAAAATTAAAAAAAAAAAAACAAGAACATCAGAAAAGCAAATGACAAGTCAAAGAAAGTTGTTTGATTATGCAAATGAGATGCAAAATCAATTTTTATTTTATTGGTGAAAATGCACTATACAAAAGGCTGAAAGTACTGGAATATCTGCACGTTCCCTAATCCCCTAACTTTTATACGAAGTGTTTTTATATTAACTGATTTGAGAGAGAAAGGAAGGAGAAGAGAAAGAGAGAAAAACATCTCTTTGTTGTTCCACTTATTTATGCATTCATTCGCTGATTCTTGTATGTGTCCGGACTGGAGACTGAACCCGCAACCTTGGTGTACTGGGACAACGCTCTAATCAAATGAGCTACCTGGCAAGGGCCAATTTACCCACTTTTAAACTTTTATGGTTATTACTGTTATTATGCTTGGCAGCCATTCTCAAGAGCAAAATTGCCAACAAAAAGCATCAAAATGCAAAAAATATGGCATGCAAAAAGAACACTTGATTACAATATAAGAAATGAAAGAATGCAGAGTGTCAACTTGTTTGACACCTCAACCTGAAACAAAGGCTTTGAGGGACCCAAATTTCTCACAGCTCTGTGCATACCTACAAAAGTACAATGTACTGATTTTGGGTTACAAATAAGTTTTAGTAAGTAGGATAGTTCACAAATACAAAATCTGTGCATAATGAGAATTGACCATATATGTATATACACACAAATAATAAGAATACATACAATACACATGGTCAATTGCTGAACTTTTTATTGTTTCACTATTTGAATTATTTTAGCTTTATATTACATTTAGTAGTATTTAATGCAATTGATATATTTTAATAGTATCTCTAGTGTTATGATTCTCCCATGGCCCATCTTAATTTATTACAGAAAAACACTTTTTTAAGGTTTTACTTAACCATTTTAGAGAGGAGAAAGAGAGAGAGAGAGAGAGAGAGAGAGAGAGAGAGAAGGGAGGAGGAGCAGGAAGCATCAGCTCCCATTTGTGCCTTGATCAGGCAAGCCCAGGGTTTCGAACTGACGACTTCAGCATTCCAGGTTGACGCTTTATCCACTACGCCACCACAGGTCAGGCCCAAAAAACTTTAATATTTTGTTTCCTATTTATATTTCCAGAAAACCTAACCATTTATAAAGGTTTTAAAAACTGTGCTGTGGTTTATTGATTGGATTAAATATATAAGTGATAAGAAGCTGACATCTTTGTAACACGAGGTCTAGGAAAGCGTCCCTTTACAGCTATTCAAGATTTTTCTCGGGCTCTTAGTTAAGTTGTACAACTCAACTAAGAGTAACATCAGTTGGAGTTGCCCTCCAGACTCCAACAACCCCAAAAATACACACAAAAAAAATATATTGAAAATGGTTTTGAAGACACAAAACATTAAGCAATGGACATCTGTCAGTGATTCATGAGAGATGAAAAAAATAAACAAGGTGAGCCCCATTACTGCCCAACAGCTATTGTTTTGAGATAATTTACAGACCATGGTAGTGACTGTTCAGTGAGACCAAGGCAGCTAGAGTTCATAGGGTAAAATGCCAGAGAGAAAAGAGCTACAGAGAAAAACTCTAAACTTTTAACACTTAATGACTGTGTTAAAAAAGAGGAAATGTTCAAATAAATAATATTAGCTACACCTAAAGAAACTTAAAAAAGAAAAATTAAACCCAAAGTAAGCAAAAGGAAATAATAAATATCAAAGCCTGAGCAGGCGGTGGCGCAGTGAATAGAGCATAGGACTGGGATGCAAAAGACCCAAGTTTGATGCCCCAAGATCACCGGCTGAGTGTGGGCTTATTCAGCTTGAGCACAGGCTCACCAGTTTGAGCTCAAAGGTCGCTGGCTTGGAGCCCAAGGTCACTGGCTTGAGGAAGGGGTCACTTGCTCTGCTGTAGCCCATCCCTCCCCCTGTCAAGGCACATATAAGAAAGCAATCAATGAACAGCTAAGATGCCACAATGAAGAATTGCTGCTTTTCTTCTCTCTCCCTTCCTGCCTGTCGGTCCCTATCTGTCCCTCCCTCTGTGTCTCTCTGTCTCTATCTCTCTAACTAAAAATATCAATGAAAGAGAAAAAAGAAAAAATGAAAACCAAAAACTGATTCTTTAAAATCAATAAAATGGTAAACCTCTACCTAAACTGATAGCAGAAATGCATGAACTATAAATATCAAAAATGAGGAAGACAAAATCCCTGTAGATATAATAAATAAAAAAATTTTATAAACAACTTTATGTAATAAAATTCTACATTTGGATAAAATCAACAAATTTCTTGAAAAAAATTAAGATCACTCAAGAAAAAATATAATTTGAACAGTCGGAAGTTTATTGAAGAAATGGAGGCCCTGGCCAGTTGGCTCAGCGGTAGAGCGTCGGCTTGGCGTGCGGGGGACCCGGGTTCGATTCCCGGCCAGGGCATATAGGAGAAGCGCCCATTTGCTTCTCCACCCCCCCCCCCCCTTCTTCTCTGTCTCTCTCTTCCTCTCCCGCAGCCAAGGCTCCATTGGAGCAAAGATGGCCCGGGCGCTGGGATGGCTCCTTGGCCTCTGCCCCAGGCGCTAGAGTGGCTCTGGTCGCGGCAGAGCGATGCCCTGGAGGGGCAGAGCATCGCCCCCTGGTGGGCAGAGCATCGCCCCTGGTGGGCGTGCCGGGTGGATCCCGGTTGGGCGCATGTGGGAGTCTGTCTGACTGTCTCTGCCTGTTTCCAGCTTCAGGAAAATCCCCCCCCCCCAAAAAAAAAGAAATGGAAATTGTAATTTGAAATCTCTAGGACCAGGTAAAATCTAGGACCAGATGCTTCACTGGTAAATTCTACCAAATATTTAAGGAAGATATAATACAATATACTATACAAACTGTCACAAGTATATACATGTCAAAACTTGTCAAATTGTATAGTTTAAAGATATGCAATTTCTTCTATGCCAATTATATCTCAATAAAGCTGATTTAAAAGTACTGAACTGATGGGGCCCTGGCCAGTTGGCTCAGCGGTAGAGCATCGGCCTGGCATGTGGAAGTCCTGGGTCCAATTCCTGGTCAGGGCACGTACACAGGAGAAGCACCCATCTGCTTCTCCACCCTCCACCCTCCTTCCTACCTCTCCCCCTCCCACAGCCAAGGTTCCATTGGAGCAAAGTTGGCCCAAGAGCTGAGGATGGCTCCAAGGCCTCCGCCTCAAGCCCTAGAAGGGCTCTGTCACAACGGAGCATCGCCCCCTCGTGGGCTTGCCAAGTGGATCCCTGTCGGGCACATGCAAAAGTCTGTGTGACTGCCTCCCAGCTTCTAACTTCAAAAAAATACCAAAAAAAAAAAAGTACTGAATTGATGGAAAGATAGGTTGAAGGAGACAGGCCAGCAAGAGACCAGAGAATAAAGTTGAAGAAAAATGACAGAAGAAAGAAGAGGGCAAGTGGGAAGTATAACAGAAATGGATCCAAGCTAAAAAAAGGAATAGAGCACTAATAAGAAATAATATAGAAACAAGGTGAAAAGTTCTGGAAATATCTGAATGTTTATTTATTCCCCTAACTCAATCCTATGCCCAATGATTACATAAAGTTGTACTCTACTGTGTGTGTTTTGTTTGTTATTTTAAATAGAACATCAGGGCCACAGCACAAAGCTGACAAATAGTTTGAATAATGCTGCATTTGTGAAGTGAATAAATATATTACATTAGCAATTCCTCCAATTCTTCTATAATCTTAAAATTTATAAACTACTATAAATAAAACACACAAATATACTTTCTCAGATCGTTGATCTGAGTGTTCCTAATTATCTAAGAAATAATATTCAAATACTAAGTTTTCAAAAGCTAGAAGAATATAATTGATCTTGCCAATAAATACTTGGGGCAGAGAGCTTCACATAAGTATAGTTATAATGAAGTAAAGGCTCACTGTAAAAGGAAGTCTAAAAATAACAAAGCCTTTAATGTAAAAAGTTTGAAAAAAACTGCATTCTACACTAATATACCTGTTAAAAGCTTACCTGTACAATCGCATTTCACTCAGCTTTATTGTAATCAAATCAATAATGGGTGGGGGGTTGCTCTGGCTCTCTTTTATCATATGGAATGTATTGGTCATTGTAATTAGTCCAAAATCAGCAACAAAAACATTTTCAGAATCTGGAGACTGTGGAATGACCACCACCGGGGCTTTGATGTTAACATCTAATGCCAAGCGAGAACTCCTCTGTGCCAGTTCTTTTACGCCAGTAGCAGCCATTCCTGCTGCCTGAACAGTTGCCTCAGCCAAGGCCTCTTTAACTGCTTGAAAATTATCAATAAAAGCCTGTAAGGATAACAGAATTATATTCACAAGGTTACCGTTAACGAATAAGACTTATTAAATGTATATGGAGGTTTATGATTTTACCTCCATAAGAAAAAAAAATTTCTTGGTACAAGCAAGCATTATTTATTCAAAATCTAGCTGTTTATATTAAATCTTAATTTTCTGTGTTCAAAAATGAGAAATACAAAGATTCATAAAAAAAATTAAAATCTAGTCCCTGGAACAAAAAGTACCCTGTGAATATTACAATCTTTACTGATATCTACTTCCCTCATCTCATTATCTCACTTTCCCTAATTGCTGAATAATTACATTGTATTTCCCTATGCAACCTTAATGGGCACAGAGCTTACTTATGTTTGTAAGATAAAAAATAAAATAAAATGTTTCCTTAAGAATGCTAAATTTTAAAATTTCTAAATTCTCGAAAACATACTTCAATGGTATAAAATATACCTAGAATTATATTTAACTTTTGTATTTAAAAAAAAAACATTTCATTTTCAGTAAATTCTATTAAAGGCTATCACAACAAGTTCAGTGACATAATGCTTTTGAGTTCCAAAAAGAAATTAGGAAAAAATTAATTAGAGAAGAAATCTTGTTCATCTATACTTTTGGTATACAAAAAAATTTTCATGAGTATACAAATACTTGTATGATAACCTCAATTAAAAAGATAAATAAAAACAGCAACATTATTTACTTAGGATCAACCGATCATCTAGTTTAGATAACAAAACTAAGAGAAGTCACAGAGACAGGAATGACACTCACAGGAAAAAACATCAGGTAACAGAATGGGAAACCACAGGGGGTGGAAATATGCAAAGCAGCACTAAAACTCCAGAAGCTGAGGCTGTATGACAGAGGGACTATATCAAAAGTCCTTAAAGCCCCAGCCACAGAATTATTACAAAATATTAATAGAATATATAATTTTTTTAAAATAATAACCTCAGACAAAAACAAACTTTAATTATGTGTTTAGTATTTTTAATTATAATTGGAACTCAGGTAAAACAAAAATGTAAACTAATGATGTATAAGATTAAATCTAATTAATATATATCATATATATGATATATAATGTACATATATTTAATATTAATACATAAAATATATATTTCAATTAACTGGGTATTCTCACGTGAAAATAATGTCACATAAATAAAGTGTCATACATTTCAATCATAGTAAATGGTACTTAAAGAATTATGAAAAACCAGGGGAAAAAGTCAAGCAAGAAGTTATTATTCTCCATCTATGTTTGATGCACAGCAATATCCAACTAGCAGGAATGAATAAATTAAAAAATTGATCAACATACTTACCAATATAGAATATAAAAATTTTGTGACAAAAACTACTTCAATGCAACCAACAGTCAGATTAACTTGAATGTCAACCACACTCATATCTGTGTACGCAGGACCAGCAGTTGCATCCACATAAGAAATTATTTTGAAGCTGAAAACTTCTTTTCCAGTGATATACACAGCCTTAAAAAGAGAAAATTAAAACATCAAAATCCATTTTTGAAATGATATGTTTTCAGTACAAAAACAAAGCAATACATATATATTTGGAAAATCTTCCAAATATTCAAGCCAAGTACAAGAAAGCAACAATTCTAACTCCTTCATTAGATAACTCCTTCATTAGATCCTACATTGCAGACTTCAAATTGGTGGTGGCAGTACCCTTTGTGGGCGATGACGTCCATTTAGTAGTTCTGGCCCAACTTTCATAAATGGGGAGAACAAAAAAAAATTGTTCACAATAAACATTTTCACACAGCATGTTTACTTGTGCACTAAGAATTGCCATGTAAATATATTTTTAGTCAACATCAAAACTTTGAAAAACTGTATCCCCACAATTCAATGAAATGTGCTTCTTGATTTGAGGTACATGAATAGATTTTCCAGATTCTTCCAAGGAGTCTCCTATCACTCTATTTTTGTTATTAGTTTCTGAAGTCATCTCAACCGCAAACCAATAATTACCTACAGAAGATTAAAATTACAAAGTTTCCAATACCAGTTTAAAATGGTGGAGCCAGCTTCCACTCAAGATAGCAGTGTATGTAAACATGGTACTCACATCCTCCCACAACCACATCAAAATTACCGCTACAGAGCAACCATCATTCTGAAAAACCTGAAATCTAGCTAAATAGAAGTACTACAACTAAGGATTTAATAAAGGAGCCACCCACATTGAGACTGGTGGGTAGCAGGGGCAGAGTGGAGAGGCACAACAAACTGGCCCCACAACCACATATAATTGATAAAAATTGGGAGGGATATGTCAACTGAAGAAAATCCCCCAAGGAGCAAGGGGCCCCAACCCCATATCAGGCCCCATAAATTGTGGCTGCAAAATCCAGTGGGGATTGTGGCTGAGACAGAGGGTTGCTAGAGTACCAAATAGTTCGTCTTAAAGGGCCCACTACTTACTCAGACTCACTCCCTCTGAGGTGTAGTATTAGGGCAGAAGCTCAAAAGGCATCAGGGACATACAGGGAGGAACTCAACTGTCTGATATCAAGCTGAAAGCTAGAGAGGTAGCTTTCTGCCAGAAAAAATGTGCTGGAAGAGGCCATTGTTTCTTTTCTGGACCCCCCCTTCCCGAGCCAGCAGGCAGGTGCCACATCTGAGTTGGATCAACCTGGCTCACACTGTTCAGCCTGTCCCAGTGATTCCCTGACAACCTGTCTCACCCAATTTGGGGGCTCATTCAAGCTGTCTTAAAAGCGGCTTTCCAATACAAATGGCCTGTCTTGGCTCATGCTCAGACTTCCCCACAATTTCTCAAACAAGCAACATCTGTCCTCTGTGTGCCCCATACCTCTCACTACGTAGCCCCAGGCCTGGCACTACTAGAAGCAGCCGACCGTGGTTTGCAGCTTGGCCACATCCCAGCCCAGCACATTTAGCATCCATCTAAAGATTCTTTTTAGGTTATACCAGGAGGACCTAGGCAGAACACAGGTAGCAGCTAGCTGATCCTACCTGCATCTCCTGGGAGACCCCAATGCCCAGCCTGGGTGATCAGGGATGCTGTCACAGGACTCTACAGTAAACCTACTACATTAGGCCACTCTACCAAGTCTGAGAGATGTATTAGCTCTATATAATACCTAGAAACAAATACAGGGAGGCCAGCAAGAAGAGGATTTAAGGAAACATGTCCCAAATGACAGAACAAAACTTCAAAGAAAGAAAAAAATGGAAACAAGCAAACTACTAGATGCAGAGTTCAAAACACTGATTACAAGGATGCTCAATGAACTTAGAACTTCAACAGCATATAAAAGGACACTGTCAGAAATGAAGGATACACAAGCCGAAATGAAGAATAATTTACAGGTAATCAACAGTAAAGTAGATGTAGTTGAGAATCAAATCAGCAATTTGGAATATAAGGAAACAGAAAACACCCAAATCAGCCTGACCAGGCAGTGGCGCAGTGGATGGAGCGTCGGACTGGGATGTGGAGGACTTAGGTTCGAGACCCCAAGGTCGCCAGCTTGAGTGTAGGCTCATCTGGTTTGAGCAAGGCTCACCAGCTTGAGCCCAAGGTCGCTAGATCGAGCAGGGGGTCACTCGGTTTGCTGTAGCTCCCTGGTCAAGGCACAAATGAGAAATCAATCAGTGAACAACTAAGGAACTGCAACGAAGAGTTGATGTTTCTCATCTCCCTCCCTTCCTGTCTGTCTATCCCTATCTGTCCCTCTCTCTGACTCTCTTTGTCTCTGCCACAAAAAAAAAAAAAAGAAAGAAAAGAAAATACCCAATCAGAAGAACAAAAAGAAAAAAGAATCCAAAAGAAAAAATGAGGGTAGTAAAAGAAACCTCTTGGGACAACTTCAAGTGTACCAACATTCACATCATGGGTGGGGGTACTGGAAGGAGATGAGAGAGAGCAAAAATCAAAAACCTATTTGATAAATAATGACAGAAAACTTCTCTAACCTGGTAAAGGAAATAGACATACAGCCCAGAGCAAAGAGAGTCCCCAATAAGATGAACCCAAAGGGACCCACACCAAGACATATCTTAGTTAAAATGCAAATGGTTGAAGACAGAGAATCTTAGAAAAATATTTACCTACAAGGTAGTTAGTCCCATAAAACTGTCATCTGATTTCCCAACAAAAACTTTGTAGGCCAAAAGGGACTGACAAGAAATATTCAAAGTGATGAAAAGCAAGAACCCACCAAGAACAGATAAAGGGCTTCCCAGGTAAGAAAAAGCAAAAGGAGTTCATCACCACCAAGACAGTATTACATGAAATTTTAAAGGGAGAAGGAGGAGGAGGAGGAGGAGGAGGAGGATGAGGAGGAGGAGGAGGGTGAGGAGGAGGAGGAGGAGGGTGAGGAGGAGGAGGAGGAGGGTGAGGAGGAGGAGGGTGAGGAGGAGGAAGATAAGGATGAGGAGTAGAAGAAAAAAGATAAAACATGTGAACAATAAAATGGCAATAAATACATATTTATCAACAATTAAACCTAAAAGACAAAATTACCAAACAAGCAGAACAGAAATAGACTCACAGATACAGAGAACATTTTGATAGTTGTCAATTGGGAGGGGGTTGAGAGGAGAATCAGTGCAAAAGATGAAGGGATTAAAAAGTAGAAATTAGTTGTTACAGAATAGTCGCGGGGATGTAAAGAACATAGGAAATATAATCAATAATGTTCTAATAACTTCGTATAGTGTTATTAGATGGGTCTGAAATTTGTCAGAATAATCACTTAAGTTATATAATGTCTAGTCACTGGAATGTATACTGGAAACTAACATAATATTGTATTTCAACTATAATTGAAAAAGAAAAAGAAAAAAAGGACAGCTGTCGGGGGGTGGGGTGGGAGACTGGATGAAAGAAGGTGAAGGGATTAGCCAAAAACCATATACACACATAACACAGAGACACAGACAACAGTGTGGTGATAGTCAGAGGGAAAGGGGGTTGGGGAGGCAGGTGGCGGTGGGCATAAAGGGGTCAGAAATGGGAACAGAAAGTGATCTTATTTGGGGCAATGAGTATAGAACACAGTGTGCAGATGATGTTTTATTGAGTTGTACTCTTGAAACATGTATGGTTTTGCAAACTACTGTTACTCCAAAAAATTCAATTTTAAAAATGAAAGAAAACAATGATTTAAATTAAAAAATAAAACAAAATGCTGGAAACAAAAGATGTGAATTGTTTTAAAAAATGGAAGATGGGGCCTGACCAGGCGATGGCACAGTGGATAGAGCGTTGGACTGGGATGCAGAGGACCCAGATTCGAGACCCCGAGGTTGCCAGATTGAGCACAGGCTC
Source organism: Saccopteryx bilineata (assembly GCF_036850765.1). Classification (NCBI taxonomy): domain Eukaryota; kingdom Metazoa; phylum Chordata; class Mammalia; order Chiroptera; family Emballonuridae; genus Saccopteryx; species Saccopteryx bilineata. The sequence goes on from NC_089491.1 coordinate 51,107,019, forward strand.
ATCTGGTTTGAGCAAAAAGCCCACCAGCTTGAACCCAAGGTTGCTGGCTCCAGCAGGGAGTTACTCGGTCTGCTGAAGGCCCGCGGTCAAGGCACATATGAGAAAGCAATCAATGAACAACTAAGGTGTTGCACCGCGCAATGAAAAACTAATGATTGATGCTTCTCATCTCTCTCCGTTCCTGTCTGTCTGTCCCTGTCTATCCCTCTCTCTCTCTGAAAAAAAAAAAAAAAAAAAAAAAATGGAAGATGGGCCTGACCAGGCAGTGGCACAGTGGATAGAGCATTGGACTGGAATGCAGAGGACCCAGGTTAGAAACCCTGAGGTCACCAGCTTGAGCGCAGGCTCACCAGCTTGAGTGGGGGTTGCTGGCTTGAGCTTGGGATCATAGACATGACCTCACGGTCGCTGGCTTGAGCCCAAAGGTCGCTGGCTTGAAGCCCAGGGTCGCTGGTTTGAGCAAGGGGTCATTTGCTCTGCTATAGCTCCCCCGTCAAGGCACATATGAGAAAGCAATCAATGAACAACTAAGAACTGATTCTTCTCATCTTGCTCCTTTCCTGCCTGTCTGTTCCTATCTGTCCTTCTCTCTGAATCTTTCTCTGTCTCTGTCACATACACACACACAAAAGGAAGACGGAGAGAGCATTTAGTTTATAGCTTTCTTGCCCCTTTTAAGTGTTAGACACAAGGCAAAGGGCTGAAGAACCATCAACAAGCAAATAAATTCCAACCATAGGACAAAGAAAACCTCAGAAACCAAAGATATGTAGGGCCTGTGAAGGCTAAGGTACAGGATGAGGCTGTAAAGTAATCTATAGGAGTTCTGCTTCTGTCTAGGATGTAGAATGATAGAAACAGGGCCAATTCAAGCCTTAACCAGATTAATTACAAAATCATGACTTTTCTTAAAATGATTAGAAAGCTGCGGCCACAAGCCCACCTAGCAGCCTAAAATCTGTGGAGGAAAAAAGTAGCTTCAAGAGAGAACATAAGCACTGGCTAACCTGAGGTTAAGCGCAGGAAGAAGATATGTCAGATACCGTACAAGCTAGGTAAGAAGAATTCAGCTAAAATGAGAAAGGCTGACTATGGACTAATGTGAGATACACATCTATGTAGAATATAGAATTCCTGGGAGCCACACACACAAGAGGAGTTCACCCTCAGCTAGAACCACTTCACTGGGAGTTTTCTGCTGCGAGCTCATGAAAAAATGGAGCAGAGTGGAAGATCAGAGCAAGCTTTCCTGGATACAACCCTGGAAGAGGGGAGTAGCTTCCATTCCAAAAAAGCCCCAAGTACCACCATTTCTGAGACCAACAGGACTGAAACTGGACTAGGACAAATGACAAGCCTACCCAAAACACCTGCCTTTCACCCTCCTCATCCCACCACTCCCTCCAAATGCTCACCATCAGTAAAAGGTGCAGTAGCCTCTAACATCAAGAAAAGAGCCCAGAGAACATTCTATGGTGCATGTAGAGGGAAGGTGAAAAGCAAAAAAAATGGAGCAGCATTCCAGCAACAGAACCCCTCCTCATTGCACAAGGTATAGCTGAAGGAATCCAAAGCAGTGGTGTATTAAAAGGATCATAATAAATAAGAAAAACTCAAATCCAATTGACTCCCTCCCTCCCATGCTAATGACCTAACAGAAAAAAGAGGTATACCCATTTTCAGACAAATACTATTCACTTCAGTCTCAATTATCCTGTATATGATTCTGAATCAATAATTATGAGACACTCTAAAATGGAAGAAAAAGAAAAACCCAACAAATGACAAATCAATCAATATAACTAGAGTTGCCTATAACACAGATGTAATTTTCAGCCAGTGAACTTTAAATTACTAAGATTGATATGGTAAATGCTTCTGATAGAGGTGAAAAGGTGGAAAATATACATAGAGATATAAGGAGTATCAGCAGGCCCTGGCTGGTGGCTAAGTGGATAGAATGTCAGCCTGACCTATGAATGTCCTAGGTTCCATTCCCAGTCAGGGAACACAGGAGAAGTGACCATCTGCTTCTCTCCCACACCATCTTCTTCTCTCCCTCTTCCACTCTAGCAGCCAGTGGCTCGATTTGTTCGAGCATGGCCCTAGGTGCTGAGGATAGCTCAGCTGCAGAACCCATTAGCCTTAGGCACTAGAAATAGCTTGGTACTCAAGCACTGGCCCTAGATGGAGTTGCTGGGAAATCCCGTTTAGGGGTACATGCAGGATTCTTTTAAGGATATTTGCGTTGTTTCTGCTGTTTTCCTTTTGTGAACATTGCTACTGTAACTAGTCTTGTACATGTCTGTGAGTATATTCTTGACCTCAGGCAGGTATTTTGAGAGAATCTATTTTTAGTGGCACATGTTCTCCAAGGAACAGTGGAAGAGAAACTTAGCGTTACATTCATACAATGGAATAGTACACAATAATACAAATAAATGAATTGTATTCCTACACACATCAATGTGGATATATCTCAAAAATCTAACAGTTAAATGAAAAAAGGCTCCTTCAATAGAAGACTGGATAAAGAAGATGTGGCACATATACACTATGGAATACTACTCAGCCATAAGAAATGATGACATCAGATCATTTACAGCAAAATGGTGGGATCTTGATAACATTATAAGGAGTAAAATAAGTAAATCAGAAAAAAACAAGAACTACATGATTCCATACATTGGTGGAACATAAAAATGAGACTAAGAGACATGGACAAGAGTGTGGTGGTTACCAGGGGTGGGGGGAGGGAGGACATGGGAGGGAGGGAGGGAGGGAGAGAGTTAGGGGGAGGGGGAGGGGCACAGAGAACTAGATAGAGGGTGGCGGAGGACAATCTGACTTTGGGCGAGGGGTACGCAACATAATTTAATGACAAAATAACCTAGACATGTTTTCTTTGAATATATGTACCCTGATTTATTAATGTCATCCCATTACCATTAATAAAAATTTATAAAAAAGAAAAAAAAGAAAAAAAAGAAAAAAGGCTCAAATACATAAAATGTGATATTCTTTAAAAAGGGGGGGGTGCAAATGAAACAATGTATTATTTAAGGATTCAGACATAGTAGGTAGCATTTATTAACAAAAATCAGGACATAAAGACATAATTGTGAGGAAACAGTATTACAGTCAGGTTAGAATATAGTGCTGACTTCTGAAGTTATGTTCTATTACTTGGCTTCAGAGTTGGGTATAAAGGTCTTTGTTTTACTGTTGTACTTAAATTATATTACATGCTTTTGTGTGTAGATGATATTTAAAATTGAAATATGTGTTTCCAAAGCATCACAAAACTGAGCAAAAAAATTGTTTAAGGATGCAAATATATATATGCAGCTAAAAACTATAATGAAAGCAAGAAAGAAAAAAGACAAGGACATAAAATGTATATAACATTTTGTAATATATCTCAAAAGAAAAGCTGATTATACCTATGTCAAATAAAGAAATAGAATAATAATTATGAATCTTTACCTGAAAAAAAAACATAAAGCCAAATATTTTCACTGGTAAAATCCAACAAACATTTAAGGAACATATAATACCAATTTTACACAAATTTCTCAGATAACAGAGCAGGAGAAAACACTTCCAAACTCATTTTATGAAGCCAGTATTAGCCTGACACTAAAGCCAGAGAACCAGAGAATAGTTAGATATACTGTGTACCTACCACCCAGAATTAACAGGTATTAATAACTGAATGTTTTTTTAAATGTTCACTTGTAAAACACTTTTCTATAAAGGAAATATAAGAAACTAATTTACAATGATCAGTTAGACTCCTTTTTGGCCATGGCACACGTCAGTAACAATAGGATCTGTAATTTGGTACTAGGGGAAATGGAGGATGCTGTCCAGGACAGTCATATAGTCTGAGTACTCCAGATGTCCTTCCTTTACCTTGCTGTCCAGAAAGCTAAGGTGCTCAATATCTTTATTATATACGGCTTAAGTGTCTGTTTGTCGCCGATGGCTTATTGGTTGCTTGCGTAACTGTAATAGCCAACGGGGTGAAGTTGCCACGGCTGAATGCAAATTGAGCGGGTCAGGGGGAAGGTGAACATTTGTTTGCATTGGCAATCATCTGTTTTACATAAAAACTACATCTTAACGTAATTTCTTTTAAGAATGCCTCCTAGAAAATACAGCACTGAAGAGGAGAGTAAAGGAGCTAAAGCTGCACAAAAACGGCTTTCTCGACAAAAAGAAACCACTGAGCAGAGAAAGACAAGGCTTGCTTCAGTAGTAGAGCAAATGCGTCCTTCTCGGCAAAATGAGACTGATGACCATAGAGAAACAAGGCTTGCCTCAGATGCAAGACAAAAAAAGCCTGTCTCGACAAAATGAGTCCCTTGAATAAAGGTAGGAGAGAAATGCAAAAAAATGACAGAGTAATGCTGACCAAAACGCAAAAAGGATTAAAACAGTTTCAAATGATGGAAAGATCTACACAAGAAATGTTGTGTACAAAGAGATCTTTGACATGTGAATTAACATTTTATTATTTAAATCACCTTTATTTATTGAGCTAGCGGTGGCTCTTAAGAAATGTACCACCAGTGGTTTCCTTCATTGCACTCTACTTTAAGCAATTAAGCAAGTAGAAGGGGGAAACCCCGTGGGGCACTAAGCAAAGGGGAGTCCTCGCCGCCTGCCCTGGGTAATTCAGTTTGAATTAGCAGACACCTTTGCACAAATCATTTTAATTACAATTTATAACATCTAGAACAGCGGTCATTTCGTATGACTGCCGGGTTTTCTAGTATATTATACCTAAACCCATTTAGGGCATATAATGTGTCACGGCACAATAACTAGGAGGCTGTGATCCAGTACAAAAAGCTTGTCCTTCTGGTTTCGTGACAACAGAGGCGTGAAATAGGAACAATGGAAAGAGACTTTGCATGGAGCATGGGGGGCCACGATGCTGGGGGGTGAGGGTATTAAGGTGAGTGGGACACTTGAAACCAAGTTAACACAATAAATTTAAATTTTTTTAATTTAAAAATAAATTTTAGAAAATCACGCACATTAGAATAGTCAAGCAATAAGGAGAGGAAGATAGGGCTGGCACAAAGACAGAAATGAGAAAGTTTCATTTAGCAGTTTTGCAAGTTGGATTTTTAACCTTCTAGACACATTAAAAATAAAATTATATAGGAAAAAAAGTAAAAGGCTTGAGTCATAGTATCAGTTCCATTACTACTTGTTTGACTTTTTAATAGATGTACTTATTTATGTGAGCTTTATTTCCTAAATACAGAAAAAGAAATGGATATCTTATACAATTGTCGAGCACTATGATTTTTAAAACAAAAGCAATAGAAGCTAACCAAACCACAGATTCTGAAACACTTTTGTTCCTTGTTTCTATGAGTCAGGCACCTATAATGTTTTGGGACTCTTGCTATCTCACTCTAGCAAGCCATAGTAAGGAATGAGTCATTTTATTTAGCATAAAAATCAGGTCATCACAGTTATCTCATCAGTATTATTGGCTAAGCCTATTCATCTATTTCCTTTCTTCCTGTCTGTCACACTCCACACTTCCAATTCAAGTAGTTCAGTCTATTTCTTACCCTATTATTTGACACTCCTTAGTACTTTAAATATACCACCTTACCTGGATGTTCCATTGTTCAAACATTAAATGTCCATCTATAAAACAGTATCTAGTCCAAGAACCTTATGGTCTTACACCCAATAACAAAATATCTAGCTATCCTCTAGCCATCCAGTTGTAAGGACTCAACGTTGTAACAGCTACTCTAATAAGCATTGTTTATAAGAAAATAAACTTTAAAAAAAAAACTCATTTATTCAATCTGACTTCAGACTTTCTGCTGTTGAAATCTGAAATGCACTGCAAAGTTCACAGTATTTGAAGAGAAAACAAGGAAAAAAGATGAAAACGGCATTTACTTGTACCCCATTCTTCCAGTCCCCCCAACTCTCTTGCTACTATGTTCCCTGGAATGATTATTTATACTTATTTCATTTACAAGACACTTATCTTCATTCTACATATAAAGAAACAGAATTCAAGATCAGGTCATAAAACTACTAAGGAGCAGAACTAAGATAAGAACCCAATTATGCCTAACTCCAAAACCATAATAAACCACACAGCTAAAATCCAACAGCCAACTAAGTTATACCTATGACTAATTGTTAAATGCAATCAAATTTTAAAATATACTATTAATTAATAAATTCATACCTTTTTGTATACAGCTGTTATGTCAGAATCCAAAACAATTATATTCCTAAGCTTTGCATTTATTTCAGTTACTGAAGGTCTCATAATTATCTCAGAATCGAGCCCTAAAAAAATAAGAATATTTAATGCTTTTTCTTTCATGTAATAGTTTTGAATTTATTTTTTCTGAAATTGTATTACCTTCAATCTTAATTTCAGAAATGTTACGTTTCTGATCTTTAATAAAGATCTGTAAACATGATAACTCTGCTAAAATCTGCAAGGTAATAATATCTTCATTCTTGGATCGTTTTAAATCTGCAAAAAAAAAAAAAATCACAGTGGAAAGGAAAACCTTGTAATTACCTCACTATACTCATCAATTAAATAAAATATCACAACAAATAATAATAGTAGAGAAAAATTTGATTTATAGTTCAACTGAAAACAAGCAAGATATTTGCTAAAATTAGGAATTCCAAAAAACAATCAAATCTAATGAAAACAAAAAGCCAAACAAAAGCGAACAGATAAAACAAAAAAAAATGGTCGCTAGATTAGGCTAACATTTGAAATTAAGATATTGCTAATTATAAAATCATAAATCTTTTTGAGAGTCGGTAATTACTAGGTGATACCTGTCATTAAACTTGTAACTTTTCACAGCTTAAAAAGTACTCTAATTAAAAATATATATTACTCAAATTTTGTTCTATTTTCCTAATCTAAAGTAATGATTTTAAATGCATGAATTTTAATCTAAATCAAATACTTATGCAGTATAATCTTCAACTTAGAAGAATGGTATGATAAATAAAAAACACATTTTCTTCAGCAATAATCACTTTACTATTATTTTTTAAAATTAACCTAGCATATAATGAATCTAGACTTTAAACTAAGCAACAAAATTTGAAAGACAGTATTATAAATTAATAAGGCCAGAATCAATCTACTTGGTAAAAAAACTGGAGTTTAAATATTATACCAGTTTAATATCTACAGCAATGAGATAAAATTGTTTGTTTCTATTATTGCTTACAGTGGCGATTATGAAATCTTTTAAACCTTCACCTATTTAATAGATTAAAGATTTCATCTCATTTTTATTTAACTGAGGGCCTTTGATTATTACTTAAGTGGAAACAATTTCAACGGAGTTATTGGTCATTTGCAATAAATTATAATTTGCTTTAAAAAAAAACACAAAAACCTGGAGTTAAATTTTAAAGAAACATACGTATTTTTTTAATGACGTCTCCTTTGTCTTCAGTCTCTGCAACATACACTGGGGTTGATTTTTCCTCTAATTGTGGAAGGATATTATTAAAATAATTTATTGTATTCAGAAGTGCTTCAGTGTGCAAATGAATATCCAAAGAGGAAAAATTCACCTAAAAAACAAAGTTGATTTTAATAGGTCAATAAATATGTTTGTCTGCTCTGTATAAGGCATTAGTCTTGTGGTACAAAGGACTGAATTTATAACATTCCTTTCCTTTTTCTTTTTTTTTTTTGTATTTTTCTGAAGCTGGAAACAGGGAGAAACAGTCAGACAGACTCCCGCATGCGCCCGACCGGGATTCACCCGGCACGCCCACCAGGGGGCGTCGCTCTGTTGCGACCAGAGCCACTCTAGCGCCTGGGGCAGAGGCCAAGGAGCCATCCCCAGCACCTGCGCCATCTTTGCTCCAATGGAGTCTTGGCTGCGGGAGGGGAAGAGAGAGACAGAGAGGAAGGAGGGGGGGAGGGGTGGAGAAGCAGATGGGTGCTTCTCCTGTGTGCCCTAGCCGGGAATCGAACCCACGACTTCTGCATGCCAGGCTGATGCTCTAACACTGAGCCAACCAGCCAGGGCCACATTCCATTTTTATCCTCAAGGATCCTGCGTTCTAGTTATAAAGTAATTTTCATAATATACTATTAACTTAGAAATACAGTATCTAATTAGAAAACGAATTATTATTCGTTGGTACCTTAATCAGTTGTGCAACATTATTATAGGTACTTTTCAAATCTGGTACATTCTTTTCAGCCTATTTAAAGAGAAAAAAAATCTGTTAGAAAATTTTTAATAAACATAACAAATACAATTAATATATACAATGGTCCTAATAAACATGTGTAGAAAATTTCCAGCTACTTATACATATAATTATCTAAATGAACTGCTTCCACAGAACAAAAGAAATTTGGCACCTAGCAAGTGTTCGATAAATTATCAAGAGTAGAAAATTAAATATTATCAAGTGTAAAGAACAATCATTCAGTCATCAACAACCCTATAAGGTCCTTCCTAATTCTCCCTGTATGTGGAAACAAAATTTGTGACAGAATTGTCTATCAAGTATCTAAATACTCTGTGGTATCTTTATATGCAGAACATCTATTTAATGCATAAACAACAAAAAACCTAAAATATCATATTTACATAATAGTAAAAATGGTCTTCAAAGTGATAAAAAGCTCTTTCAGCATTATCTTAGCATAAAATAATGTGTCACATACATGAAGAAAGGTCAATGAAAACATGGAATAAATCATAAGTATACCATAGTTAACAAATGATAAAATGGATATCATAAATCAATATAAAAGATATGACACCAGGAGTAGGTGACAGGAAATTAGGTAACTTCAGACAATTGTAGGAAATCAGTGAAAGCTTCACCTCACATCATATATTGTATTAAATAGAATCAAGATTAAAGAGTTTTTTTCTTTCTGATACCTTGATAGGGGAAAGAACTGCAGGTTATTTCTACTTAGAACACAGGCTTTTTATTTTGCTAAATGAAGTGTTCTATCTAATAAAGGATAAAACAAAATCTTAAAAGTTTTAGGTGTTCTCGAGATCTCAACAGAATCAAGACTGAACTGAATATTCCTAAACTTATAAAACTTGATTATAACATTTCAGCCATCCATTTATCATAGCAACCAGATATAAATGGTATGGCTTACCTTCACATATTCCAGTGTTAACAGATCTTCCATTGTGTTATCCAGTGTTGTAATCAAATAAATTGGCTTTTCATTTTCATCTAAAAATAATTTTTATAATTATTTTTTCATAGTAAAACAAAGTGAAAACAAATACAGGCAATGTTATTAAATATAAAATTGGAAAAGAAGGATTTCCTGTATCGGTTTTGAGCCTTGGATTCCATCTTACCCTAGTCAGATCCATCATCTTTTATTTTAAACTCTAAAAATGTAACTTCTCCTCACAATTCCCTTCCCTTCTCCTATGCCAAATGCTTAAAACTCTTACCCTGCCAAGATAGGAGGTAAGGTTTAAAAAATAAAGAGTAGTAATCAGCTAAAGAAAAAAATGGCTAATAGGAACAATGAAAAGATATAAAGAGAATTCTGGCCCTGAGCCATAGAAATATCTAAAAAAAAAATTGTCAGACTCCCTGAAAACCTAAGTGTTGAGAAGAAATCAATTAGGTATATGATAAGAAACAAAGTCTTCTTGTATATTAATATAGATTAAAATAAACCCTATTACCATACAAGCAGTCTTTACTAGTTGTATTACTGCTTCTGTTCAAAACCTAGGAAAATAAGTGGGGAAACTCCTGTAGAAGAGTATTTATATAAAGCCCTTAAAACTACCATTACCAAATTACATATGGCTACTAGAAATTAACATCTAGATACTGAAACAAAGGACTAACCCAATTGTACTACTCTTGAGAAAAAAAAAAATAGAAAATATTCCATAGAATCTTACAAATTTAAAAGCTTAATAGTAGTTAAGCTGGACTTCTCCAGGTTCTATTTATATTTCAACCCTTAAAAAGGTCCCTAGTTTTCTCATATTTATGCATTAATTGAACAACTATTTGCTGATCATATGCTTTGTGTAAGAAACTACTATTCATTTCTTCCCACTCCAAGAAAACAAAAGCAAAAATAATACAAAAACAGGTGCAGTGATAATTGTGTATCTTGTATTTTGTGTGAAAGGGTTTTCTTATTTTTTGATTTTGAGAAAAGAAATTAATAAAAATAAACATGAAAATTAACAACTAGTGTCATACTTCTGGATTAACACAACACACTGCAAGTTGGTTTGACTATCTTTCCAATTATCAGAGCAAACTGTTTCTTGATGTAAAAAGCATAGTAAAACAAAACTCTGTGTCAGCTACATATGATGGTTTTCTCAGCAAGAGAGGATAACAGCATCTACCACATTCAGGTTCTCAAGGGCTACCGAACAAGTATAGTGTGGAACTAAACTGTATAAATCATATCCAATGACTGAGCTGCCAGGCTGGAATACTTAATTTGCCTCCCAAAATACAAATATAATTTAATCCAGGGCTCAAAAACACATAAAGTTTTCATGATACTAGTTAACTGACACCTTTGCCTGAGAAAGAGTTCCTAGATAAAATGACTTTCTTATATCCTTGAGATGTATACAAGCACACTTGGTACCTTTCTTAATTCCCACAGATAGCAGTTAAGATTTAAATTTTCACTTTTAAAGTTCTGTAACTCCCTTATTTTCAGTATCTCAATTTACTGGGGGAAAAAATCCTAAATGAGTTTAAAGTAGTTCACAACGTAGCTTGAATTTAAAATTTGAATCACTGATTAACTTTAAAAGTTAATCATCAAAAGAAGATCAAATTCCAGGATGACCAAAAGCAAAGTATTTTTACACACATGTAATAAGCAGAACATATTTATGTGTTCAAAAATAAAGTTAGAAAATTACTACCTTTAACTTCTAAAAAAATTTTTAAAGACAACTGTACCAATAATCACATTAAATGCCAACAGATTAAATCTGACAGTTAAAAGACAGAGATTACCCGAGTGGATCAAAATAAGACCCAGCTATAAATTTTTTACAAGAAACCTACTTTATTTTTTTTTTAATGTGTCAACTGATTTTTTTAAGTTTAGTTGGTATATAATGTTATATACTACTTATATTAGTTTCAGGTGTTAAACAGTGATTTCACATTTTTATATCCTATTATGTTATCACTAACTCTAGCATTCATCTGTCACCAAACATCACAATATTACTCACTATATTTCCTTTCATCTTTTTCATCTAACACTCCCATTTGCTTCCCCTCTAGCAACCATCACTTTGATCTGTTTCTATAAGTATGTTTCTGTTTTGTTTGTCCATTTGTTTTTTGTTTTTTTAGATTCCACATATAAGTGAAACCAGTGTTTGTCTTTCATTGTCTGACTTATTTCACTTAGCATAACATCCTCTAGATACATTCATGTTGTCTCAAATTGCAAGATTTCATTCCATTTTATTCCTGCATAATATTCCTGTGTGTGTGTGTGTGTGTACACGTGTGTATATATGTATATACACCACATCTTCCTTATCCATCTATTGACGGGATCCTAGGTGGCTTGCCTATCTTGGCTATTGTAGATAATACTAGAGGGTACAGATACTTTTCAAACTAGTGTTTTCACTTTCTTTAGATAAATACACAGAAATGGAATTGCTTTATCATATGGTGGTTCTATTTTTAATGTCTTGAGAAATCTCTATGCTCTTTTTCATAGTGATGGCATCAATTTAAATCCCTACTAACGCCCTGGCCGGTTGGCTCAGTGGTAAAGCGTCGGCCTGGTGTACAGGAGTCCCGGGTTTGATTCCCGGCCAGGGCACACAGGAGAAGCGCCCATCTGCTTCTCCACCCCTCCCCCTCTCCTTCCTTTCTGTCTCTCTCTTCCCTTCCCGCAGCCAAGGCTCCATTGAAGCAAAGTTGGCCCTGGCACTGAGGATGGCTCTATGGCCTCTGCCTCAGGTGCTAGAATGGCTCTGGTTGCAACAGAGCAACGCCCCAGATGGGCACAGCATCGCCCTCTGGTGGGCATGCCGGGTGGATCCTGGTTGGGTGCATGCAGGAGTCTGTCTGACTGCCTCCCCATTTCCAACTTCAGAAAAATACAAAAAATACAAAAAAAAAATACAAAAATAAATAAATAAATCCCTACTAACAATACACAGTGGTTCCTTCCTTTTCTCCACATCCTCACTGATACTTATTTTTTGTCTTTTTTGTAATAGCCATTCTAACAGGTATAAGGTTATGTATCTCACTGTGGTTTTGATTTTCATTGTGCTGATGATTAGTGATACTGAGCATCTTATAACTGTTGGTCATCTTTGGAAAAAAAGTTTATTCAGATTCTCCACCCATTTTTAAAATTGTATTGTTTGTTTTTCGCTTTTAAGTTGTATGAATTCTTTATATATTTTGGATATTAACCCCTTATCAGATATATGAATAGAAAATGTCTTCGCCCATCCAATAGGTTGCCTTTTCATTTGGTGATAATTTCCAATGCTGCACATGAACCTTTCAGTTTAGCGTGGTCGCACTTGGTTATTTTTAATTTTGACATCATAGTAAAAAAAATCATCAATCACTAAGACCACCTATGTTTTCTTCTGGAGGTTTGATGGTTTTAAGTCTTACATTGTGCCCTGGCCAGTTGGCTCAGCAGTAGTGTCAGCCCGGCGTGTGGCAGTCCCAGGTTTGATTCCTGGTCAGGGCACACAGAAGAAGCACCCATCTGCTTCCCCACCCCTGCCACTCCTCTTTCTCTTTCTTCCCCTCCTGCAGCCATGGCTCGAAATGGTTCAAGCAAGCTGGCCCAGGTACTAAGGATGACTTCATGGACTTGCCTCAGGCACTAAAATAGCTCGGGTGCTGAGCAACTGAGAAGCAGCCCCAAATGGGCAGAGTATCACTGGGTAGGGGGGCTTTGCTGGGTAGATCCTGGTCGGGGTACATGTGGGAGTCTGCCTCTGCCTCCCTGTCTCTCAATTAATTAAAAAAAAAGTCTTACATTGAAGTCCATAGTCCATTTCAAGTTAATTTTTATATATGGTGTAACACAGTGGTAGAGTTTCATTCTTCTGCATGTGTTTGTCCAGTTCCCCAACACCATTTATTAAAGAAACTGTACTTTCCCTATTGTGCATTCTTGACTCCTTTGTCATAAGCTAACTGACCACAGATGTGTGAGTTTATTTCTGGACTCTCTATGTTCTACTAATCTATATCTATTTATTTGCCAGTCCCTTCTTGGTTAAATTTATTTGTAGGTATTTTATTCTTTGTGATGCAATTATAAGTAGAATTGTTCCTTAAATTTCTTTCTCTGGTACTCCTTGTTAAAGTATAGAAATGCAACATATTTCTGTACATTGATTTTTTATCCTGCAACTTTAATTTGTTTATTAATTTTAAAAGATTTTTTATTGTAGACTTTAGGTTTTTCTTTATTTGATATCATGTCATCTGCAAACAGTGACAGTTTCAGTATTTAGTCAATGAAGAAATCAAAAGAGAAATTTTAAAAAATACTTTGAAACAAATAAAATTGGAAATACAAAAATTTATGGGCTGCACAAAAGCAATAAGAGAGCAGTTCATAGTGATAAACACCTACCTCAAGGAACAAGGTAAGTCTCAAGTAAGCAATTTAGCTTTATACCTGAAGGAACCAGAGGAGGAGGAATAAATGAAATCTAGCGTTAGTAGAATGAAAGAAATAACAAGTATCAGAGAAGAAATACATGGAGTGTAAAAGATAATGGAAAAGATAAAAAAAATAAAGCTGGTTCTTTGAAAACATAAAGTTGGCAAACCTTTAATTAGATTCAACAAGAAGAAAAGAGAGCACTTAATAAATAAAACCAGAAATGAAACAGGAGACATTATACCATATAGTTCATAAATACAAGAGATCTTGAGACTACTATGAAAAAGGTACTCTAACAAATTGGACACCAAGAAAAAATGGATAAATTCCTGACTTAATCATCAAGAAACAGAAAATCTAAGTTAACCAATTACTAATAAGGGGATTCAATCAGCACTCAAAAACCTTCCAACAACAAAAGCCTAGGACCAGATGACTTCACTTGTGAATTCTACTAAACATCTTTGAAAAAAAAGAAGAGGAGGAAACATTTTCAAAGTACTTTCAGAGGCTAGCATTGCTCTCACATGAAAACCACACAAGGACACCACAAGAAATAAAAATTACAGGCAGGATCCTTGATGAACACTGATGCAAAAAATCCTCATCAAATATTAGCATAGCAAATTCATGATCATACATCATGATCAAATAGGATTCATTCCAAGAATGTAATAAAGATGGTTCAATAATATCCGCAAATCAATGTTATCTACCTCATTAACAGAATAAAGTGAAAACATACCTTAACAGTAAATGGCATATATTACATGACCACAGTTAACATCATACTCAACGGTGAAAAGCTAAAAGCTTTCCCACTAAGATAAAAAACAAGACAAAGATTCACTCTCATCACTTTTATTGAACATGGTATTTGAAGTCCTCACCAGAGTAACTGATAAAGAAAAAGTCTAAACTCTAAAGGCACCCAAATTGGAAATAAGTGTGTCTTGATCATTCCACCAACCATTCAGAATTACCTTTCATGTAAAAATCCAAAATTTAAGAAAATATGAGTAATATCCTCCTAAATGCCTACAACAGAAATATTTTCTAAAATATCACGTCATTTATCTATATGGTTACGGGACCTAAAGTGTTCATGGTAAGCAGACTAATATCATGCTCTCCTTTCCAAGAATGTCCATGCTCTCATCCCCCAAACCTGAAAATATGTTCTCTCCTATGACAAACTGAGCTTTGCAGAGGTTGTTAAAGGGGAAATTAGTGTGGATTGTCCACAGATGCCCAATCTAATCACATTAGTTTTTAAGAGTGGAATCAAAAGGCAAAAGAAGATGTTAGATGATAGCATAAGAAGGACCTAATGCCCTACACTCATACTGAGCTATAGAAGACAATGTATAAAAAGCCAGAGATTCCACTAAGAGCTAAGGACATTCCTAATAGCAGGGAACAGACTTAAACCACATGGAAGTGAATTCTGTCAATGCCTGAGTGAGAAAGAAAATGAATCTGCCCTGGAGATTCCAAAAAGAATTCCCCTTGGCATCTTGATTTATGCCTGTTGAGACTTATGGCAGGTTTCTTTTCTAAAAAAAAAATTAAAATAATATATCTGTATTGTTTTAAGGCACTAAGTTTGTATTAAATTGTTATAGTATCAATACAAAACAAATTCAGTGTTGTAGAATTCAGTTAAATCAATTTAAAATTGACTATTTTATTGTCCATAATAAAAAAATACATATATCTTCACCTTCTATCTGGTCTACCTAGATTCCCAGATGTAAGATACAAACTAAAGACTAATTCATAATAATATTTCAGCAAATGTACTTATATAATACCTAGAGAATTTAAAACTTTACATTAGGTAGTCAAACAATAAAATTAATAATTTTAAAACACAGAGATTCTTACCCAAGTACTCTGGGCATTTTAAACAGAATTCTTTCAAAAAGGCATTGGCTTTTAAATCAAATGTTCTAAGCTCTATTTCTGTGCCCAATCCTAAGACAACAATTTCTACCACGGGCAGTTCACAATCTTCAACAAGGTGATAAAACTGAACCAATACCTGGAAAATAAAGAAAAATAAAAACTATCGTTATCTAAATCAAAGAATTGCTTGTGTGGATGATGATATATGGATGGATATATGAGGTTTACATAAGATATAAATGGTATGTATTTAAAATTTAGGAAAGATTTTATAAAAACACAAACCTATAATACACAAAGTAAAGGAAGAGAAAACAGTGCAACAACATTTGGATTCAGCTTATATAGGATGAAAGAACAGTGCCTATTAGTAACGACACTATATAAATATAAAGCTGTGAACAGCAAAAATAACAATTTAAATAAACCATATCAATTTTTTAATAGTACATACCTCTGGCACTTCAAATCTTACTTTATACTGAATAATATTTTTTGAACAATCCGGCTTTTGAACCTTTTTTTGTTGACAACTTTTAACTCTATCTGTTGACTGATAATGTTCTTCCAAGGGACTACATGGTGCATCATAAAATTCCTCCTCTGAATCTAAATATCATAAAATATTGTTTAAGTCAACAACTAAATGACTTACTTAATAACATATTTATAATTTCCTAAAGTAACTATGAAGACTAAAACACTAAAAGCAGGCTATTTCAAAAATATAATGTAAAAATGAGAAGATAAATCTTAAAAAATACAGATATTATATCTGAAAAAATAACATTCTTCGTGACCACAAAAGTATTGAAACTTAACAAAATGCAATCTTTATCTTAAAATCATTGGTCTATTGGCCCTAGCCATTTGGCCCAGTGGAAGAGCACTGGCCCAGCATATGGATATCCCAAGTTCAATTCCTGGTCAAGGCACACAGAAGAAGCGACCATCTGCTTCTCCAACTCTCTCCCTCCCCTTCTCCCTCTCTCTCTCTCTCTTTTCCTGCAGCCATGGCTCAATTGGTTCAAGTGACTTGGCCTCAGGTGATAAGAATGACTCTGTGGCCTCTGCTTCAGGCGCTAAAAAATGACTCCGTTGCTGAGCCAAGGAGCAACGACCCCCAGTGGGGGCTTGGCAGGTGGATCCCAGTTGGGGCACATGCAGGAGTCTCTCTGCCTCCCCTCCTCTCACTAAAATAAATAAAGTAAAATAAAATAAAATCATCAGTCCATTTAATAATGGCTAAAGAAAATTTTATACTAAATGCCAATATCAATGACTACCACATTCTAAATACTCAAAGGAACATAGTAATATGCTCTCTCTATCTGGAGAGAAAAGGACTTAGTTACAAACTGCAATATTAAAAGCAGAGGCAGGTCCTGAAGTTTGAATGAAGAAACCGAGATGCAGTACTACTTCATATATAAATATATACTTGTAAATACATGATAATAAACTCCTAAAAATTGCTATTAAAAAAGAACTCAGAAAACTATAAAATCATTTTAAAAATGTTAAAAAAAATAAAACCAGCTGAAGCATATCCCTAATAACCCTCCTTCCCTGGTCATCACACACAAAGAAAAACTTGGTAGCACAGCGGATAGGGCATCAGCCCAGCATAATGATGCTCCAGGTTTGATCCCGGTCAGTGCACACAAGAGAAGCAACCACCTGCTTCTCTCCCCCATCCTCTTCCCCTTCTCTCTCTCTTCTCCTCCCACAGCCAGTGGCTCAACTGATTGGAGCACATCAGCCCCAGTTGCTGAGGACAGTTCGGTTGATTCAAGCATCAGCCCCAGACAGGGGTTGCCAGGTGGATCCCAGTCAGGGTGCATGTGGGAGTCTATCTCGTTATCTTCCCTCCTCTGACTTAACAAAAAACAAAAACAAAAAAAGAGTAAATTACTAGTGGTCCTTGTGATTAAGTTAAACTTTTATGTACCAAAAATCCCACTGCAAAAGTAACTTTAAGGAACATTCAAGCCCTGGCCAGTTGGCTCAGCGGTAGAGCATCGGTCCAGAGTGTGGAAGTCCTGGGTTCAGTTCCCGGCCAGGGCACACAGGAGGTGGGCACAGGAGAAGCGCCCCATCTGTTTCAGCACTTCTCTACTTCCTCCTCTCCTCTCTCCCCTTCCCCCTCCCTGGGGGGGAGGAAGGGTGGCTCCTCCCGCCCCCACCCACCCTCCTTCCCTGTCCCCTCCACCCACCTTCCTTAAAAAAAAAAAAAAGAAAAAAAAAAGGAACATTCAAATTATACTGTTTTAAGGAAATTTAAGTAAAATTTCTAAAAAATATGCAAAAATTTATTGTCTGAAATTTTTTATATGGCTTTAAAATAAAAATTACTTCCATGAGATATTTATAATAAGGAAAATGTCCTAATTTTACCATCTTCAGCAAATGTAAGCTCCAAGAGAGGAATCTTTTTCTGTGCAATTTGTGATGTTCCCAAAGAAGAGGACCTTTGGATCTGAAAGGAAAGTGATTCACGGCTAATTAGCACAAAGACTTTTATTGAAAGTTCAAAGACAATTTTGACTGGAAAAAAACCTAGTCTGAATTAGACAAGTAAATTATAAAATGTGTATTTAAAGAAGTGATCGTACATTTTAGGGCTAAATATAAATTGTACAACTACAATAATTTCTTTGTTGACAGGCTTTGAGTCTAAAGAGATCTTAGATATATCTAAACTCAACATTTTACAAAATAAGGAAGCCACTTTATGATATCCATGAGAAACAACCAAAACTCTCAAATATTTAAAGCCTCTACAGTTGAGGAGTTTTCAGTTTTATTTTAATTTTTAAAGATATTTCAGCAAATGTACTTGTAAACTGTTTGGGGCTATATGGCATACAAAAACATTAATGCAGCAAAAAACCATAATACAAGATACCCTGAATCTTCCACCCAAGCCAAGAAACAAAGCAGTACCATAGCTTACCTAGAGCACCTTATAGGCTCCCCCTTGATCACATTCCCTACCACTAATCATGATGTTGCTTTATTTTAGTTTGTTTTAAACCTATGAATGATTCTCTAAATAATGCATTTGCTTCTGCATCTTTCTATAATATAGGAAAAGAATATATTATATATATTTTCCAGTGACATTATTCTACAAATAATCTTTTATTTTTATCAATATTGATAGTTTATTCATTCTCACTGCTATATTGTATTCCATTTATGAATAAATCACTACTTTTCTGTCCTGTACACCGTTGATAAATATTTGTATTGTTCACAGACGTTTGTTTTTACTCACAGTGGCACTATAAACATCCTTGAACTTTGCCCTTGGTGCTCACATGTAAGACTTTTCGTGGTGTATATATCCAAGACTGGAAATGCATATGTTCACCTTACTAAGTACTTATCAAATTGTTTCCACAAGTGGTTGCAACACATTACATTAATGTCAGCAGATTAGAGTTTGTATGGTACCATATCCTCAAGAATGTTTAATGTCTTCAGATATTTCAAATTTTACCAACGTCATTGATAATTTCATGCTAATTTTAACCTTGTTAAAAATTTCACAAACGTGTAATAGTTATACATCATATTATAGGTTCATGGGTTATTTGTGTTTGTCCCTCTCTGAATCCTGTTCGTTTGGGAAAACATTTTTATTAAAATATAACCTAGTACCTAGGAGTACGTAACTGTAAATATAAAGTTCAATAAATCCTGAAAGAATAAACATACTCATGTACCCAAAATCCAGATCCAGGAACAGAACATGACCAACAACTCGGAAGCCTCCCTCATGCTCTTCAGAATCATTAAGCATACTACCAAAAGGTAATGACCATGCTGCCCTAATATTAACTTTTAATGTACTAAAACTTTTACACCTAAATCCATAAAAGATGTTTTGCATTTTCCTAATGAGTAATGAAGTCACACACCTAGTCACGTGTCTGTCTGCTCATTTCTTATTTGGCTGCTGCCTTCCAAAAAGACTTAAGTCTTTTAAGTTATATGTGTTGAAAATATTTTTCCCAATTGATCAGCTTGCCTTTATTATTTTTCAGTGTCTCTCAAAAATCAGAAAATTTTAATTTGCATGAGATCTAATTCATTTTTCTTCTTTTGTGTTTGTACTCTTTAAAATCCAAGATATCTTTACTTACCACAAGGACTCAAAGATTTTCTCTTATGTTTTTTGTTAAAGAAATTTTATACCCTTGGGCATTTATATATAGGTCTATGTTCTATTTCAAGTTAAATTCCATTTTCTTAATTTTTTATTTTTTTATTTTTCCAAAGTGAGAAGCAGGGGCGGGGAGGCAGAATAGACAGACTCCCACATGTGCCCGACTTGGATCCACCCAGCATGCCCACCAGGGGGTGATGCTCGGCCCCTCTGGGGCATTGCTTCATTGCAATCAGAGCCATTCTAGTGCCTGAGGTAGAGGCCATGGAGCCATCCTCAGCGTCAGGGCCAACTTTGCTCCAATGGAGCCTTGCCTGCAGGAGGGGAAGAGAGAGAGAGAGAGAGGAGAGAGGGAAGGGCAGAGAAGCAGATGGGTGCTTCTCCTATGTGCCCCATCCAGGAATCAAATCCGGGACTTCCACATGCCAGGCCAACAATCTACAGCTGAGCCAACCAGCCAGGGTCGAAAGTAATTTTCATTTTGAAGCCACATAAAAAATTTCAGTTTAAGGTAAGAGTTGATGGTTACTTATTTATCACATAATTCTTTTACACAAAATAATCTAGTTATTTCAGGACCATTTGTTTTAAGGACTATCCTTCCCCACATTAGTTGGATTGGCATCTTTGTAAGAAATCAAATATATTTTAACCATCTATTACATTATGGATTTATTCCTGGACTGCCTTCTACTTTATTGACTTATAGGTCTATTCTTATATCACTACAGCAGTATATTGAATAAAGCAGCTACAAATCAAACAAGAAAATCAAATATTAGATATCCTGCAACATTATACTTATCCAAAACTATTTTGGCTAATATTTAACCTTTGCATTACCATACATACTTTATAATAAGCTTGTTAGTTTCCAGGAGAAAAATAGTTTGGTTATTTTGATTTCAAGAAACATTTACTGTCACTACCCAGTCGTGGTGCAGTGGATAGAGCATTGACCTAGACACTGAGGTCCCCAATTCAAAACCCTGAGATTGCTAGTTTCAGCGCAAGCTTGTCAGCTTGACTGGCTCCCTAGTTTGAGCATAGGATCATGGACATCATCCCAAGGTCACTGGCTTGAGCCAAAAGGTTGCTGGCTTCAAGTCCAAGATCTCTGGCTTGAGCAAGGGGTCAGTGGCTCGGCTAAAGCTGCCCTTCCCTCAACGAGGCACGTATGAGAAGCAATAACTGAACAACTAAAGTGACACAACTATGAATTGATGTTTCTCATCACTATCTTCCCTCACTCTCTCCCTTCCTGTCTGTCTGTCTGTCTCTCTCTCTCAAAAATAAATAAATGGAGAAAAAGGAACCTGTAGAGTTTGGTTAGAATTACCATCTTAATAAAGCCAGTCTTCTAACCTTGATTATATATACCACTTCACTTATTTAGGTCTTCTTTAATATTTTTCAGAATGGTTTTATAAACATTATATAAATTAATTATATATAAACATTATATAAGTTAAATTTCATTTAAATTTAAAATCTCTGCTCTTAAAAAGAGACTGTTAAAAAAGAAAAATCTCAACAACAGATACAAAAAAATATTGTAAAACACTAAAGTGTTTGGGTAATAGTATAACATCAGCAACTTATTAACAAACAGCATCAGGAAAAAACTTCTTTTCAGTATTTTTACAACATTTCCATAAGTTTGAGATTATTTCAAAAGAAAAAAAGTTAAAGAAAAATAATTTTTTTAAAAACAAAAAAATGGGAATGGTTATTTTCTTTTTGAAATTCGGCTGATAAGAAACATAATATAAAACCCAGAAATCATGAAGGTAAAATCTAATAACTTTGACTAAATAAAAATAAAAAGTTTGGCATGGCAAAATAAAAAATGTATCAGCCTGGACTGAAGAGCTGGTTGATTAGATCATCATCCAGAAGTACAGAGGCTGCTGGACTGATCCCTAGTCAGGACACATACAGGAACAGATCTATGTTTCTGTCTCTTTCTCCTTCTCCGTCTCCCTCTCCCCCTCTCCCTCTCTCTAACTCCCTCTTCTTCTCACCCTTCTTCTCTCATTAAAATCAATTAAAAATTTTTTTTATGACAGAGACAGAGAGAGGGACAGATAGGGACAGAGAAACAGGAAGGGAGAGAGATGAGAAGCATCAATTCTTCGTTGCGGCACCTTAGTTGTTCAGTGATTGCTTTCTCTTATGTGCCTTGACCGGGGGACTACAGCAGACCAAGTGACCCCTTGCTCAAACCAGCAACCTTGGGCTCAAGCTGATGAGTCTTGCTCAAACCAGATGAGCCCACCCTCAAGCTGGCGACCTCAGGTTTTCAAACCTGGGTCCTCTGCATCCCAGTTCAATGCTCTATCCACTGTGCCAGTGCCTAGTCAGGCCAATTAAAATTTGTTTTTACATTTTAAAAGTATAGCCAACCCAGGCTGGGTTGCAGGCATGAGCATGGAATCATAGACATGACCAATGGTCGCTGGCTTGAAGCCTAAGGTCATTGGCTTGAACAAGGGGCTGCTGACTCAGCTGGAGCCACCCCCTAACCCCCGTCAAGGCACATATGGGAACGCAACCAATGAATAATTAAGGTACTGCAACTATTGAGTTGATGCTTCTCATCTCAATCCCTTACTGTCTGTCCCTGTCTATCTCTCTACCTTGCTAAAACAAACAAAAACAAAAAATAATTTTTAAATAGATTGAAAACAACTGGGGGAAAAAAGTGCTTGTAAATAAAAACAACAATAGTTTCCTTAACTGTAAAACCATAATCCAACACAAGACATAAAGTGCTGTTTTCAAAAATAGAAATTAAAATACTGAATAAATTTATAAAAATAGGTTCCATCTAATTCATAAAGAATGCAAATCAACATCATAAAATAACATTTTTCATTTAATGGGTAAATTTTAACATTTGTTAATATTCAAGATGAATGAAAACAGAGAAATAGCCTTTCATTTACTATTGGTGGGACTATAAATTAGTACACAATTTAGAAATTTGGCAAAGTTCACTAAATTGTAAAATTCACAGTTTTTTACTCAGCAATTTTACCTTTAAAAATTCATCTAATGCATAAAAATATACCCAAATATATGTATAAGGAAGTTGAAAGTCATATTTTTGTAACTATGAACATTCATAAAAATGAGTGCCAATCAAAAGGGAATTAGGTAAAGGATGGTATACTCACGTAATTTAACACACTGCTCAAAAAAACTAGGGAATATTTCAAAATGAATATGAAGAGATAAAAAAGAAGCATTTGATTTTTTTTATTAAATAAGAACATCAGAAAAGCAAACAACAAGTCAAAGAAAGTTGTATGGTTATACAAATGAGATGCAAAACCAACTTTTATTTCATTGGTGAAAATGCACTATACAGAAGGCTGAAAGTACTGGAGTATCTGCACAGTCCCTGACCCTCTAACTTTTGTGAGCAGCATACTATGTATATCACCATAAAACAGAACAAGGTAGATCTATGCTAACATAAAATTATCTCTAAGGTGTGTAACATAGACAACAATGGTAAAAGTACACACATTCAGAACAGTACGTATAATCCCACTTATGTAAATGTTAAGAACACTGGAATATACACACACACACACACACACACATATACACACACATGTACATAAACACAGGCACATATGTTTGTGTGTGCGTATGAGTGTATGTCATAAACGTTTTCAGAAAACTGGAGATGGAGTGGTTAATAGTGTTACCACTGAGGAGAAGAACTGAAGGCTGGAATGAAGAAAGGTAGACATCAGTTTACTCTTTTCTTTACTGTATGTAGTTTTACTACATCACCACTTAGTCTTTTAAAATGTAATTTTTAAAGGTCTATTTAAAATAGATTTTTTCCTCAAAATTTCTGTGGTTGTTAAAATACTATTTGTGAATTTGTAATGTGTGCTTTATTAATTTTGTAAAGAAGATTACCTGAAACGGTTTCACAGGGGCATGTACTTCAGCTGCAGGTGTGGGTTTGGGAATACTCTCAATCAATTCCAAAATTCCTTGCAGTTTTTTATCTGAGATTCGTAAAGAAATCAGTGGTAACTTTCCAAAAATCTTGAACCTGTTTCAGAAAGATAGGAATCATTATAAAGCAATTTTCATTCTGATTGAAGTACAGTAATTAAAAAGATGACTGTTCCCCTTAAATTATCCAAAAATAATCAAATGCTATTTTAGCACTAAAAATTACCCATAGTCCATGGACAAATTATCCCTAATCTCCACTCAAATTTACATTTAACCTGATTAACCAGTCTCATAAAATAAAATAATCTCATTTTTCAGAGGCTTATTTTTTAATATTATATCTCCCTCTATTAAATGCCAAGAACAGTTGAAAATTACTACTCATCAAGTATTAATTACATGATAGGTGTTAAGGAAGGCATTTGATATGCATTAGCTAAATAGTCCCCATAATGTAATAGGTACAGTTTATTTTTGTTCCCTGTTTCTTACAAGTTCCCATATGTACATAGTTCCTAACTAAGGACTGAGAAGCTAAAATAACTTGTCTAAAAGATTATACCTCTAAAACCATGTCTAAAAATATGATCTTAAAAAAATACCATCACCACATGATCATATAGATGCATGTAACAAAATCTAACATACAGTCATGAATTTAAAAAACTTTCAGTAAGCTAGAATAAAAAAGAACTTTCTCAACTTGAAAAACCTACAGCTAACATTATTCTTAGTGGTGAAGAAACTCACAATTTTCCAACAAAGATTGGCTACAAAGCAAAGATATTCCTCTAACCACTCCTTTTCAAGATTATACTAAAAGTCCTAGCCAATACAATAAGTCAAGAAAAGAGAAAAAAGTCATACAGATTGGAAAAGAAAACATAAAACTGTCTTTATTTGCTGATGAAATGATCATCTACATAGAAAACCCAAAGAATTAAAATAAACAAACAACAAAAAAAACAAAATAAAAAAAACTTCCTGGAACTAGAAGCTGTTATTGTAAGGTTGCAGGATAGAAAGTTAATATACAACAAATACTTTTCTATATGCCAGCAATGGAAAAGTGAAAATTGAAATTAAAAACACAATACTATGTATTAGCACCCCTTAAAATACTTAGCTATAAAACTAACAAAATATATGCAAAATCTACATGAGAAAACCTTCAAAACTCTAAAGAATAAAATCAAAGAACTACATAAACAGAGATATTCCCTTTTTAAGAATAGGAGAACTCAAAAAAAAAAAAAAAGAATAGGAGAACTCATTCATTACTGTCAAAATGTCAATTCTTCACAAACTGATCTTAGATTGAATACAATCACAAACAAAACCGCAGCAATTTAGTTAATGGATATTAACAATATAATTCTAAAATTTATATGACGAGGCAAAAGCACGAAATAGCCAACACAATTTTAAAGAACAAGAACAAGACTAGAGGATTAACACTCCCTGACTTCAAGACTTACTATAAAGCTACAGTAAGATACCATTAGTGGTGACAGAATAAACAAATAGATCAATCAGCCAGACTAGAAAGCCCAGGAATAGACCTCCATAAGTACAGTCAACTGATCTTAGACAAAGGAACAAAGGAAGGCAATACAATGGAGCAAAGACATTCTTTTCAACAAATGATACTGAAATAACTGGATATTCACATGTAAGAAAAATTAATCTAAACAACAAACCTTAACCTATCACAAAAATTCTAAGTGATCATAGCTTTAAACGTAAAATGCAAAACTATAGAACTCCAAAAAGATCAATTCAAGAAAACTTAGATGATGTTAGGTATGGCCATGACTTTTTTTAGATAAAAAGGCACAATTCATGAAAGAATAAAAAAAACTGATAAGCTAGACCTCCTTCATTAAAATGAAAACTTCCACTCTGCAAAAGACAGTGTTAAGATAATTAGAAAACAAGCCACAGATGGTGAGAAAATATTTGAAAAAGATACATGTCATAAAGAACTGTTATTCAAAATTATACAAAAAATTATTTAAACTTTGTAAGACAATTCAATTGAGAAATGGGATAAAAATTTTAACAGATACTTCATCAAAAAGATATAAAGATAACAAATAAACATATGAAAAGCTGATTCCTATCATGTATAATCAGGGAAATACAAATTAAAACGAGATACTGAAACACACTTATTAGAATGACCAAAATCTGGAATATTGATAATACCACATAGGGCATCAACAGCAGGAACTCATTTATTGCTGTTGTAAATGCAAAAGGATGCAGCCACTTTGTAAGAAGTTTGGTGGTTTCTCACAAAAGTAAACAAAGTTTAACCATACGACCCAGCAACTGAGCTCCTTGGTATTTATCCAAAGGAGGTGAAACATATATATGTCCCCACAAAAAATGGCACACAAATGTTTAAAGCATCTTTACTCATAATTTTATATGACTAAAGCTTATCCACATAAGCTTTATAGCCAAAACTTGGAAGCAAATAAGATGAGCCTTATCAGAAAATAAAATATTATCAGTACTAAAAAAAAATGACCTATGAAGTCATGAAAAAGCATGAAAGAACTTTAAAAGAGTATTACTAAGTAAAAGACGCCAATCAGAAAAGGCTACATATTGTGTGATTCCAACTACATGAAAATATGGAAAAACCATGGATGTAATAAAAAAGTCAGTCTTGCCAGGACTCAGGGATGGTGGAGAAATAAATAGGTGGATCATAAAAGATACTCCATGTGTACACTCTATATGACACCAAAAAATGAATACAGGGCATTATGCATTTGTCCAAACCCATAGAATATACAACATCAAGAGTAAACTGCAACATAAACTATGGAATTAGGGTGATGATGATGTGTTAATGTAGGTTCATCAACTTTAACAAATATACCACTCTGGTGTGAGATATTGTTATTGGGGAAAGCTATGTGTAAGTAGATGCAGGAGGTCTATGTGAAATCTCTGTATCTTCCTATCAATTTTTCTGTAACTCTAAAACTGCTCTAAAATGAAATCTTTAAAAAATAATACTAGAGACATATCCAAAAGAAAGTAAATTTTCATCCACTGCACTTTTATTCCTGCATTTTTCCTATAACTTTTTCAGTTCACACATTGGCTACCTGAATTTCTAGAGAAAATTATAAGCCTTTGTCTACTACCAATAGACTAAATATTTGTAATTAATCCCATACATACTAGTTTAACTTAGTAACACACTATGCAGTGGTCTTATTTATATATACTGCTCAAAATTAGGGGATATTTCAAAAGAAATATGAAGCTATAAAATATCCCCTACTTTTTGTGAGCAGTATATCTAACTTTTCAGTTTCTTTAAATATGCCTGTACAACTTGAAGGTGATGGGCATCAATATATTACCTTCTAAATAATAGAGAACTTCCTTTTATTAGCCTTAAACTTTCTAAGCTCAAACTTAAAAAAAATTCTAATGTGTCGAGTTCCAGGATTTTATAGCATATTTATACTGCTTAAAGCTTATAAAATTGTTATTAAAACCTCAAATTTCATCTTTCTAAATTATTATAGTTTCTGCCTGTGATTATTTTCAGTACACTTCTCTAATCCTCACCTACAGTCACTTAATTTTCATTAGAATATTAGTTGAAATGGCTTTCCTGGTGTCTTTTCCCTTTAATTGATCAAGTGTGGCTGTAATGCCCTGGAACAAAAGGCTGGCAAACTGTGGTCATTCTTTAATCCAGCCCTACTGCTTAGGTTTGTAAATAAAGTATTGGAACACAGCCATACAAAACAAGAGATACAGAGGACCAATTGTATATTTATTGAAAAAAACTGCATATAATTGGATCACATAGTTCAACCTCATGTTGTCCAACAGTCAACTGTACCTAGAGCAGTCAAATTCACAGCGATATAACATAGACTGGTGATTACCATAAGCTGGGGTGGCAGAAACAAAGAGGAAGAGGGCATGAATGTTTAATGGGTATAGAGTTGCAGTTTGGGAAAATGACAAAGTTCTAGAGATGAATAATGGTGATGGTTGCACAATATGAATGTACTTAGTACCACTGAATTATACAGTTGAAAATGGTAAATTTCATGTTATATACTTCACCACACACACACAAAGAATCAATGAAATATGGTATTTCCTTAGCTACAGAATTACTAAGAAAATCTATTATCACCTGAAAGAGATGATACATACTTAGGCATCCTTATATCCATGAAAACCATGGCCTTAGAGAATTCCACATTGAAGTGCAGAGGTACTAAAATATGCTGCGGAGATACATTGCGTTTTCGTGCTTCTTTCCAATTATCACCTAATTACAGAAAACAGTATGTTTAACACAGTATAATTTGAAAGACACCTAAAATGAGTTTTAATAGTCCACAGTCACACACTGCATGATACAGGAAATCTTCCCACATCTACATCATCTTAATACTACATGCCAAGGTACATCCAATTGGCAGGTAGATTCTTTCCCATTTCACATTTTCCTTCTGATGCTTCACATGACTCTCAATGTTTTAATAGGAAAAATGCTTATTAAAACCAACATAGTTTTAATCAAATCTACTGTGCACTCACTGTCACTTCTACTGGACACCTTACCCAAAGAAAGCAACATGGCTCACCCTGGCTGGGTGGCTCATTGGAGAAAACGTCACACCTCAGTGTGCCAGAGGCAGCAGGTTCGACCCCCATCAGGGCATGTAAGAGAAGCACTCAATGAGTACACAACTACATGGAACTAAGTGAAAAGAAGCAATGAATTAATGCTTCTTTCTCTCAACCCCCTTCTCTCATTTCCTCTCTCTCAAATCAGTGGAAAAAAAAATTTTTTTAATTAAAGGGCTCTAAGACAATATGGTAGGGGAGAGCACAGTTCTCCAGTGTTAATTAATAAAAGCTGCCATTTATTCAAGATCTATAATTGGCACTGTTCTACAACAGTAATGTTTAAATGGTCATTTATTTCTCAAAATGAGGTATAATAATCCTATTTTAGAAAACTGAGACACAAAGGAATTTATAACTTGCTTAAGCCAAAAGGCTAGTGAGTGATAAAAGCTCAAATTTACATCCAGGTCTGCTAACATGTGACCCTCTGGCAACACTCACTGCAGTCTTACAAGCTAACCGTTCAGTAAGGCGATGGCTAAGTAACTAACAGTGTAGCCTTAGAACATTAAACAGCCAATAAAAATCATGAATTCAAGTGCCCAAAATATTACTGGTAAGCAAAAAAAAATCAGGATATAAAACTTTGTAATTTGTAAAAAATGTATTTGCAAATACTCCCACTCATAAATACCATCACTCATAAATACCACACAGGCACATTCTATATCAGGGGTCTCAAACTCGTGGCCCGTGGGCCACATGCGGCCCGCAGACTAATCCACGAAGTTCAAAATATTTTGGATAAAATTAAGTAAGCCTGTGGATTAGTCTGCGGGCCGCACAAAATTGTTCGGCGGGCCGCGAGTTTGAGACCCGTTATACTCATAGGCACATATGCTGGGATCCGGAGGGGGTGAGAGAGAGAGAGAGAGAGAGAGAGAGAGAGAGAGAGAAAGAAAGGGAGGGCTTGGGAGCCCTGACTTGGGCCCAGCCTGTTTGGCTGGGCAGTGTTGTTTTGCTTGTGGGGGCCTGTGAGTCCGGGAGAGTCCGGAGAATGAGTCAGGGCTTTGGGAGCCCTGAGTGAGAGGGCAGTGGTTTCCCCTGCCTGTTTATTGTCCACCATTACGAGACGTTAATAAACGGAACGGCCCACCATTTTCTGGTTCCACTGTTCCTTTACCGTCTGCCCAAATCCAATGAGAACCCACAAGACAAGGCTCTGCCACTGGCCTTACAACACACATTTAAAAAAAAAAAACACCAAAGAGTATGCACTGAAAACATTACACACATTATCTCACTTGATCTAATTAATTCCAGGAGTCAGATAAAATCCTCAGTCAAGAAAAACCAAGCCAACAAACTATTAGATTCTTGGGAGGGAAGTAGCAAAATGGATTTCATTACAATTTTTAACGGCACTGAGATAAAAGAAATATATTCTTCACTTCTCAATTTACAGATAAAAAAGTAAGATATTTAGAAGGCTGTACTTTAGAATTTATCAAAAGACTCTATGACAATTATATAAAGTAACCCACTGTCAAAAAACCTTGCTCCAAAAGGATTTAATTAATGCTTATCAAAAACATTCTAAAGAATTTCAATAATTTCTAGGCAATAGAGATATATTTAAATTTTTTTTTTCAGAAAACATCTCAGTATCTTAAATATTATGTATAGTTAATGGGCTTCAAAAACTAGTGACCAAAATGTATCAAACATAGCAAAATATAAACAATTTACATGTGCTACCCACTATACTTCTGGGCTCATTCTACACCAATGCAATATAATAAAAACAAATATCAATTTCATTATCCTAAAGGAAATATAAAGAAATAAAATCAAAATGTTTAGTCCTATATAAACCTTTTAATAACCGTTACTTTTTGAGTTCACTATTGCTTCTCCTTTCATTAGGTAGCTTAATGAATTAAAATTTGACCATATACATACATAGTGATCTCTAAAAGTCACCAATCCACCTTTGTTGAATTAGTGAATGTTCATTAACACTCCAGGTATTCAAAAGCAATGTAACAATGCAAAGAGGGCTACGGTACTCAGGGTTCTCTCACTATCCTTTTGTGGCTCCTGACAAGTGAATTTCTGGCTCTGTGGACTAGATCTAGATCAGAGACGCCATATTAGCACAACAAAGTGAATAGGGTAATGTTATGCCTAAGACTGTGATCCCTTCGTTGTCGTTGAGGCTGGGGCTGTCAGAGCCTCAAGGCTGGTTGTGTCTGTCCTTGAACAGTATCCTCTGGTTATCTCATTGTTTAATACAAACTTTTTAAAAATATGTCAATGATTTCCAACCTTGTTCAAATGTTGAAAAACACTGCTGCAGATCAGGATTTGTCAATCACAGCATTACTGGCAGTTGGGCCAAGTAAGTCTTTGTTGATGCTCCTCTACATTGTACATTTAGTAGCATCCCTGACCTCCACCCACTAGATACTAGTAGTGCCCCCCCACTGTCTAGGTATTACAACCAAAAATGTCTCCAGACATTGACAATGCTTCTTGTGAGGTAAAATCGCTCCTTGATGAGTTGTTGCTCCTATCTACAATTTATTTCTAATTTAAAAAACTATAAGTTTTACCATCTTTAGAATGAAGGTCTTCAAAAAAGCTGTCTAAAAAGCTAATGAAACACTTCACCAAATGAACACTAAATAATGCATTGTATACTTACCGACTCTGCTGTACAGCAGCTGTACGCTCGTTAGCTGAACATCAAAGGAATCATAAGCTCTATGCATTATCTCTTCAAGCCTGGCCCCACCTTGCTTCATATCTGGTAATTCTGAACGAATTTTACTTGTCACCTTGAAGTTAATATTAATAGTTCAGACTATGCAAAATACTTCAAAATGAAAAAATAAGGTTTTTGTCTTTCAGAATATAGTATTAAAAGTTAATAGAAGAGGATAAACTCACAAGCTGACATATAAGGCTATCAGAAATGTCTCTATCCATGGCATGTATGATGCAAAAGTTAGGTATAAAGTGAATTTTTATATATCACATTGTATTTCCTAATTATTTATATTAAAAGAAGGGAATCAAGCCAGTTCTGGAGAATAATACATCTAAATTATTTTCAAATCTGGTAAGAAGCCTTTTTTACTAAAAATAAGAGAAAAATATAGCCTATAAAACATTTATTTGGCGTCCCTGGCCGGTTGGCTCAGCGGTAGAGCGTCGGCCTAGCGTGCGGAGGACCCGGGTTCGATTTCCGGCCAGGGCACACAGGAGAAGCGCCCATTTGCTTCTCCACCCCTCCATGGCGCCTTCCTCTCTGTCTCTCTCTTCCCCTCCCGCAGCCAAGGCTCCATTGGAGCAAAGATGGCCCGGGCGCTGGGGATGGCTCTGTGGCCTCTGCCTCAGGCACTAGAGTGGCTCTGGTCGCAACATGGCGATGCCCAGGATGGGCAGAGCATCGCCCCCTGGTGCGGCAGAGCGTCCCCCCATGGTGGGCGTGCCGGGTGGATCCCGGTCGGGTGCATGCGGGAGTCTGTCTGACTGTCTCTCCCTGTTTCCAGCTTCAGAGAAATGCAAAACAAACAAACAAACAAAAAAAAAACATTTATTTGGCATGATGACATGTATTTAGTTTTATAATAAGAACTAAAAGTCCAAGATTAAATATTAAAATAGCTGCATTTTAGTCCCAGCTCTGTCATTTTTGCAACCCAAGCAAGTTATATTTATATCTCCCCCTTCACTGATGTATTAATCACACAATGCTTTTCACATAAACATCCTGGAGATCACGCCACAGCAGTATATAAAAATCTTACTTACTCGTGTGTATGTCGTAATATATTTTTAACTTTCCCTTCTATTTTATATATCCCATATATACACAATCAAAACTGCTTATCTCTCTTTGAAAGGTAATAAATTTTAAGCAAAAGATTAAGCAAATTGCCTCAGATCACAAAACTAGTTTGATACCCTTACTTCTATGTTCTTTCCACACTACCAGACTGCCTTGAATCAAATCCATAATGAAATTAAAACAATTAGCTGTATAAATAACTGAATCTAGCAGTTATTTATATAATAACCAACTGAAGAATACAACACAGAATAAAAGAGAATGTCAATATCCAGGAAAGGCACATATTTGTTAGGTAGCCAGATAGAGCATTCTAACATTATGCATTTTCTTGGATCTTTAAATTGTTATAGCTATTCCTCCATATTTAATGATATAGAGTAGTGCTATCCAACAGAACTTTCTACACTGATGAAATTGTTCTCCATCTGTGCTGTCTAATACAGTAGCCACTAGCTGCTTATGACTAGTAAACTCTTAAATGTGGCTACTATGACTAAAGAACTAGATTTTTATCTTACTTTATTTTAACCAATTTAACCATGTGTAGTCAGTGAGTACTATATGAACAGTGCAGATCTGGAAACAAAAAAAAATATTCTCTACTCAAAACTAAGGAAGAAAAATATACATAACTGGATAGAAAGTGAACTGACTTATGTAAATGCAAGATGACCATCTCTCAATTTAGGATTATTTAATAGAAATATTATATCTAATGTTATATACACAAAAAACTTGAAGGACAAAGATTATTTGGTTACTTCCAAACTCCCTTACACTCCATATAATGTAATTATTTCAGTAATAAAGTTAAATTGAAAAAGAAAAAAACTTCGTACACATTACTCCCAAATTCTCCATATAAATGTAATTCTTAGACTCACCCCTCACCTGCAGAGTTCAACTGCTCATTTTGCTTTTAGAAATGCAGGAAAACTGATTTTTTAGAAATGTAGTAAAACTAATTAAATAAAACTTCACTTCATTCTCCAGAAAAGAAGATTCCTGAAATCCTAGTATTTACCATAAGTTTAAAACCCAATATACCAAATCAAATAGTCTAAAAACCAAAATACATTTTAGACAAAGATATACCCTAAATGCCTTATTATTAGTATGTACCTTTAAATGACCAAGATCCAAAAGAAGCAGATTTGATGTAGGGCTAAAAATTCCATCTTGTGGGATAATAATATATGAAGCTTTCAAATTAATTTTGAGATCAAGAACTTTCTGTGTTTCAATAATATACAGCAGACCTGTAAAAAATTTATTCATAATTAATATTTTTCATAAATTACTCAAGAAATATAAAATTATTAAATGTATGAATTGGTAGCATAGTCTTAAAATAATGTGAAATCAAAATTCATTTTAAAATGACTTGAGCAAAATATTTTCAATATAAAATAAAAATATTTGTTAGTCAATGATGTGTATACTCCTAATTAAATAAAACTGAATACAAAATTAGAACGTGTCCTCAAATAAATATTTTTAACCCACAAAATCAATTTGGGTAAAACTAAGAAGATAATACATCTAAAAAAATAAGTTTTACTGTACGTAAAAACACATGCAGCCTGATGTTCACTGCAGCATTGTTCACAGTGGCCAGGACATGAAACAACCAAAAAGCCCTTCAAAAATGATTAAAGAAGATGTGGTACATATATTCTATGGAATACTACTCAGCCATAAGAAATGATGATATCGGATCATTTACAATAACATGGATGGACCTTGATAACATACTGAGTGAAACAAGTAAATCAGAAAAAACTAAGAACTATATGATTCCATACATAGGTGGGACATAAAAATGAGACTCAGGGACATGGACAAGAGTGTGGTGGTTACCGGGGGTGGGGAGAGGAAGAGAAGGGGTGGGGGAGAGGAGGGGCACAAGAAAAGGTGACGGAAGACTATATGACTTTGGGTGATGGGTATGCAACACAATCAAATGTCAAAATAACCTGGAGATGTTTTCTCTGAACCTATGTACCCTGATTGACTAATGTCACCCCATCAAATTAAGTTTTATGAAACATTTATTCATAACTAACTGCTTTATTAGAATCTACACAATTCTTTCTAAATCATGAACTTAACACAGCTACATTTACCATACTGAATAATGATTCCTAGTCCTTACAGTACTACTGACATATCATAATATGATTTAACAATCCAGGGCACACAAGAGAAGTGACCTGGATTGTTAAATCATCTTCAATAAAATCATATGTAAACCAGAAAAGGCAACAGACTAGAATTCTCCATTCCTTATGTATTTCATTCACTTGAGGTGTTTTAGTCTAATAAATTTAATCCATTTACTTTCATATAATTTGTATGCCAAATTAATCTATTTTATGGTCCCAAGTCCAGCACTGGCTTTTAAATCTAAAATTATTATCAGTTATCAAATTATAATGACCCGGCCCTGGCCGGTTG
Source organism: Saccopteryx bilineata (assembly GCF_036850765.1). Lineage (NCBI taxonomy): Eukaryota > Metazoa > Chordata > Mammalia > Chiroptera > Emballonuridae > Saccopteryx > Saccopteryx bilineata. The sequence continues at coordinate 51,141,729 of NC_089491.1, forward strand.
GCTCAGTGGTAGAGTGTCAGCCTGTCGTGCAGAAGTCCAGGGTTCGATTCCCGGCCAGGGACAACAGGAGAAGCGCCCATCTGCTTCTCCATCCCTCCCCCTCTCCTTCCTTTCTGTCTCTCTCTTCCCCTCCCGCAGCCAAGACTCCATTGGAGCAAAGATGGCCCGGGCGCTGGGGATGGCTCCTTGGCCTCTGCCCCAGGCGCTAGAGTGGCTCTGGTCGCAACAGAGCGACCCCCGAAGGGGCAGAGCATCGCCCCCTGGTGGGCAGAGCATCGCCCCCTGGTGGGCGTGCTGGGTGGATCCCGGTCGGGCGCATGTCTCTCCCCATTTCCAGCTTCATAAAAAAAAAAATACAAAAAAAAAAATTATAATGACCCTATGAGATGGGAACTACTTCTTAAAGATGAAATTCTGAAAGCAGCCCTGAATCAGTTTGAATCAATAAACAATGTTAATTTATAAAGTTTAAGGCCTCTGATATTCAAACAAAAAAGTACCTTAGTTTATATAAGCAATTATAATAAAACCCACACAAGAACTATAATGCGGACCATACTTTTTTTAACACGAATTATAAGAAACTAAAAATGACAATATGCAAATTTCTGAATGGCTAGATTGAAAAAAATTAAGTGATGTAGTTTATATAACGTGTATAACCTCATGCTGCAGTCAAAAGCACATGCAGTTAGCTGAACATTTTGTTCAGAATAGGTAAAGGTTACGAAGATCACAAGAGAGCTGAATGGTAAAAGGACAATGATTAAACCAAAAAGACCACTGCAAGAGGCCCTATTATTTTATAAAAGAATTCAAAGGCCAGCTTCTGCTATAAACAAAATTTCAAAAAAAAATTTTTTTGAGAGAATGGGAGATAGTGAGACAGACTCCCGTATGCACCCTCACCAGAATTCACCTACCGATACGAGTACCAAGCTATTTTTAGCACCTGAGGCTAACTATGCTGTGACCAACCAAGCCAACCTCAGCATCCCGGGCCATGCTTGAAACAATTGAGCCACTGGCTGTGGGGGAAAGAGAGGGAGAAGGGAGAGCAGTAGAGGGAGAAGCAGATGGCTGCTTCTCCTGTGTGCTCTGACTGGGAATCAAATCCGGGACGTCCATACATTGGGCTGACACTCTATCCATTGAGCCGCCAGCTAGGGCCAATTCGAAAAATTCTAACAAACTTTTGTAATTAACTTGAAAGTGGTTAATGGGTTAGACCTGAGTGTAAGAAATTATTATTGTTTTAGCTGAATTTAAATATAAAAGTACAATATTAGTTTCAATTAAACTATATCTAGTCTAGACAGAAATTTAAAAAATACATTACTAAAATCAGCTTTAAATGCCTAATAGTTAAGTATAGAATTTAATATTTAATTCACCAGGATTAATACTGGCATTTTTACCTGTTGCTGTCTTATCACGAAATTCTTCAAGTTTTGTCAAAGTCGCTGAAGTGAGCTGTGCTAGATTTACCTCTTTTGGGGGTCTGAAGAATTCCACTATGCTATTCACTGTTCTCTGGCAAAGTAAGTATCATTAAAATTAGGCAACAAAAACAAAGCAAGTTCAAATATATTAAAACTTAGAAATTTAAAAAATGCTTACTGCATCATATATCATTTCTAAAGGTTCAGCTTCTATAATACACCGCTGAGCAACAGTTTCATCCAATGGATTTGTCTCAAATGTAATCTGGAAAAGTGATGCAGCATTATCCAATGAAGACAGGAGGCGGGGTTTTGTTGAACTGTCTGGTAGGCCAGTTACATGAAAGGAATCTATTTTGGTTTCAAATCTGCACGAAAAACGGTAGAATAAATATTAGCAATCAATATAATTTTAAAGTATTTTTCAATGAACATAAAAATTAATGAAAACAATTTTACTTTGCATTCTTGCTACTCCAGTCCACACATATCAAACAAAACATATAACTATTAGATCTTACTTGAAATAGACTAATTCACTGAGAACCCTACTTACATGTTGATTTCTATATAAAAAAAAAAAGCTATGAAAAGTTAAGGGTCTCTGGTTCACCAGGAAAGGAACTTGGAAGTCACCACTTGGTACTAACAACAAGTAAAACACTGAACAAACTGAAAAGTCAACAACTCTTCTTGGATATGTAAAAGAGGGCAGCAAGACAGAGCAACTTGCTGCCCCAACATTGGAAAGGCAGACAAGTGAATACAGGGATTCACAGCTCACCAGAGGAGAGACTCAAAAAAGGAAAGTACTGACACCGGTGCTCCAGGTGGCACACCTGAACTATAATATATAGTTGATGAACTGGTGGAGGCTCAGTGATGAGAACTCAGGAGAGTTGAGAACTCCAGGCAGATCCAGTCAGAGGGAGGATCCACAGTATTGTGAGATACATCTCCAAAATTTGACCAAGTTTCCATAATAAATATTGCAGAAAAAAATCCCCTCATGCTTCAGGCAAGGAGAGGAGAAAGAAACCATTTAAAAATATGCCAGAGGCCCTGGCCGGTTGGCTCAGCAGTAGAACGTCGGCCTGGCGTGCGGGGGACCCGGGTTCGATTCCCGGCCAGGGCACATAGGAGAAGCTCCCATTTGCTTCTCCACCCCCCCCTCCTTCCTTTCTGTCTCTCTCTTCCTCTCCCGCAGCCAGGGCTCCATTGGAGCAAGGATAGCCCGGGCGCTGGGGATGGCTCCTTGGCCTCTGCCCCAGGCGCTAGAGTGGCTCTGGTTGCGGCAGAGCGACACCCCGGAGGGGCAGAGCATCGCCCCCTGGTGGGCAGAGCGTCGCCCCTGGTGGGCGTCCCGGGTGGATCCCGGTCGGGCGCATGCGGGAGTCTATCTATCTCTCCCTGTTTCCAGCTTCAGAGAAATATAAATAAATAAATAAATAAATAAATAAATAAATAAATAAAAATATGCCAGAGCCTGACCGGGCAGTGGCGCAGTGGACAGAGCGTCGGACTGGGATGCAGAGAACCCAGGTTCGAGACCCCGAGGTTGGCAGAGCGTGGGCTCATCTGGTTTGAGCAAGGCTCAGCAGCTTGAGCCCAAGGTCGCTGGTTCGAGCAAAGAGTCTCTCAGTCTGCTGTAGCCCCCTGGTCAAGGTACATATGAGAAAGCAATCAATGAACAACTAAGGTGCCGCAACAAAGAATTGATGCTTCTCATCCCTGTCTGTCCCTCTCTCTGACTCTCTGTCAAAAAATAAATAAATAAATAAATAAATGCCAGAGTTATCTGTTCTTCTTAATTAAGCCTTTCCTCTAGAACAGGGGTCCCCAAACTACGGCCCGCGGGCCACATGTGGCCCCCTGAGGCCATTTATCCGGCCCCGCCGCACTTCCGTAAGGGGCACCACCATCTCATTGGCCAAAAGCAGGCCCATAGTTCCCATTGAAATACTGGTCAGTCTGTTGATTTAAATTTACTTGTTCTTTATTTTAAATATTGTATTTGTTCCCGTTTTGTTTTTTTACTTTAAAATAAGATATGTGCAGTGTGCATAGGGATTTTTTCATAGTTTTTTTTATAGTCTGGCCCTCCAATGGTCTGAGGGACAGTGAACTGGCCTCCTGTGTAAAAAGTTTGGGGACCCCTGCTCTAGAAAATAACCAGAGCCTAACCTATTGGGCTATTATCAGAGCCAAAATGACTTGGGGAAAGATAAAGATGCTTTATGTCATATATCATCACTACAAATTAAAACAATGAGATACCACTGCACACCTATAAGAATGGCCAAAAATCTGGACTATTGACCAACATCAAATAATAAATAGCAAGGATGTGAAACAAGAGAAACTCTCATACATTGCTGATGAATGCAAACTAGTACAGATACTTAGGAAGACATTTTGGCAATTTCTTACAAAACTAAATATACTATTACTGTATGATCCAGCAATCATACTCCTTAGTGTTTAACCAAAGAAGTTGAAAACTTGTCTATAAAAAACCTGCATACGGATGTTCAGAGCAGCTTTCTTTATAATTTTCAAAACTTGGCAGCAACTAGGATGTCCTTTAGAAATAAAGAAGTACATCCAGACAATGGGAATTAGTACATGCTAAAAGCAAATGAGCTATAAAGACATAAAAGACAAAGAAAGCTTAAACACTTATTAAAAAATTTAAAAAGTCAATCTGAGAAGACAGCATATTATTTCAACTATACAAGTTTCTGGAAAAAGCAAAACTATGGACACAGTTAAAAAGATCATTGGGCCTGACTTGTGGTGGTGCAGTGGATGGATAAAGCATCGACCTGGAATGCTGAGGTCACCAGTTCGAATCCCTGGGCTTGCCTGATCAAGGCACATATAGGAAGCAACTACTACAAGATAATGCTTCCCGTTTCTCTCCCCTCTTTCTCTCCCTCCCTCCTTCCTCTATCTAAAAATCAATCAATAAATTTTTTTAAAATATAAATTGTTTTAAAAAATCATTGGTTGGGAGTGAGGGAATAAATAGGCAGAACAGGATTTTTAAATTTTTTTATTCATTTTAGAGAGAGAGTGAGAGAGAAAGGGAGAGAGAGAGAAAGGGGGGAGAAGCAGTAAGCATCAACTTCCATATGTGCCTTGACTAGACAAGTGTAGGGTTTCAAACCGGTGACCTCAGTGTTCCAGGTTGACACTTTATCCACTGTGCCACCACAAGTCAGGCCAGAACAGGATTTTTAGAGCAGTGAAAAGACTCTGCATGACACCATAAGAATGAATAGATGGTATTTTATGCTTGTCCAAACCCATACACTGTACACCACCAAGAGTGAGTCACAGTGTAAACCACGGACTCCGTGTGATCGTGATATGTAAAAGAGGTTCATTCTTGGCTAAAAAGCAAACTACTGGGCCCTGGCCGGTTGGCTCAGCGGTAGAGCGTCGGCCTGGCGTGCGGGGGACCCGGGTTTGATTCCCGGCCAGGGCACATAGGAGAAGCGCCCATTTGTTTCTCCACCCCCCACCCCCTCCTTCCTCTCTGTCTCTCTCTTCCCCTCCCACAGCCAAGGCTCCATTGGAGCAAAGATGGCCCGGGCGCTGGGGATGGCTCCTTGGCCTCTGCCCCAGGCGCTGGAGTGGCTCTGGTCACGGCAAAGCGACACCCCGGAGGGGCAGACCATCGCCCCCTGGTGGGCAGAGCATCGTCCCTGGTGGGCGTGCCAGGTGGATCCCGGTCGGGCGCATGCGGAAGTCTGTCTGACTGTCTCTCCCCGTTTCCAGCTTCAGAAAAATACACCCCCCCCCAAAAAAAGCAAACTACTAAATTGGTGAGAGAGACTGATAATGGAGAAGAGCACATATGTGTATGGGGCAGCAGCTACATGGGAAACATCTGAACCCTCTCCCAATTTTTTTGTATGCCTAAAACTGCTCTAAAGAAATGGCCTAAAAAAAAAGTTAATGGAGTTTTGTATTGTAAATGGCAGAATAAGGGGCTCAAAGAATCATTCTTTCCCCTGAAACAACCAAACTATTAAGCTAACAAAAACTGCCAGTATCAACTTTTTTGCAAGACTGGAATTTAATAAAAAACTTAGAGAAACCAGGAAAGTGCTAAGCGAAGGAAAAGACAGCTGAATTTCAGAAAGAAAGCACTTGGCCATATGTGTTTAAATGCCTATCAACCTATTCCCCATCACAGCAGCAACTATGAAGACAGTGGACAATATTCTGCGCCTGGCCTGTTGAAACCTGAAGACTAATAAGAGCTACAGACACTAAGCACATGAAAAGATGCTCAAGTTTATTAGCATTCAGGGAAATGCAAATCACACCCAGTGAGATATCAGTTCCTATCTATTAGGATAGCTATATTCAAAAAGACAGATGAGTATTGCAAATGTTACAGATAAACTGGAAACCTAATACACTACCAGTAGAAATGGAAAATAGAAAAATCTGGCAATTACTCAAAAGGTTAAACAGAGTTACCACATGAGACACCAATTTTTGTGTGTGTGTGTCAGAGACATTAAGAGACAGAGAGGGACAGATACGGACAGACAGACAGGAAGGGAGAGAGATGAGAAGCATCAATTCTTCGTTGCAGCACCTTAGTTGTTCACTGATTGCTTTCTTATAAATGCCTTGACAGGGTTTGGGGGGATTCAGCAGACCAAGTGACCCCTTGCTAAAGCCAGCAACCTTGGGCTCAAGCTAGTGAGTCTTGATCAAACTAGATGAGCCCACCCTCAACCTGGCGACCTCAGGGTTTCAAACCTGGGTCCTCTGCATCCCAGTTCAATGCTCTATCCACTGTACCACCACCTGGTCAGGTAAGACACCAATTTCATTCTTAGTATATACCCAAGATAAGTTAAAATTTATTGCCCACACAAACTATTGTCCATGAATATTGACAGAAGTCTTAGGCATAATAGCCAATAAGTGAAAACAACCCATTATTCATTACCTGACAAATGGTCAAACAAAATGTGGTGTATCCACACAATGGAATATTAGGCAATAAAAATGAATGATGCACTAACTAATTCATGCTATACCATGGACAAACCTTGAAAATACCATGCTAAGTAAAGGAAGCCAGACTGAAAAGTCCACATATTGTATGATTCTATGCATATTAAATACCCAAAACAGACAAATTCTTAGAAATAAAGTAAATTGGTTACTGCCAGACACAAGGGAGTAGGGGAATGAGGAGTGACAGCTAACGGGTGTCTGGTTTCCTTTCTAGGGCTTAAGAATGTTCTGGAATTAGCTAATAGTAAATGTTGCACAATGTGATAAATATGTCAATGAAATTTGGTATACTATACAGTGTCACAAATAAATGAATTGTACACTTTAAATGAATGAATTGTATAGTGAATTATATCTCAGTGAATTGTACACTTTAAATAAATGAATTGTATAGTGAATTATATCTTAGTAAAGCTATTTTTAAAAACAAAGGTAAAGACATTGCCAGATAAAAACCAAACTGTTAATGCTGTTTCTTTTTATATTGTGTGACTGCTGAGATTTCTGTATTATACTTCAGTGGCCTTCTATGTTTCCTGATGAGGTAGCTTTCAACTCTGTATTATTTTAATAATTATAAAAAATATTTATTATTAAAAAAAATCTAAGTTTCTAAAAATACAAAAGGATACATTAAATCATAGTACTTTCTGGAAAATACTGTGAAATTGTAATCTATCTTCCAAATTTACAGTGAAATTTTTCTTATGTATAAAATAAATTAATACTTACTTAATTGCTTGTGCTCCTGGTCTTTGTACGATCAAAGTGCTAAATTCCTCTACTACAACAGCTAACAGCTCAGGTTTGCATTGCTCTTCTCTTAGAACAATAGACATACTCTTCAAGTGCACATAAAACTTCATGGCTTCGAACTAGAGTATAGTCAGAGGAATAAAACTTAAAAAATATGTACTTATGTATTATATATATATATATAAATATAAGCACTCTTATTCATATCCTATTCATATAGGTTTTTTCCAAAAACCAGAAAATACTTTAAAAGCATCCTTTTATATTTTAAAGAATCACCACATAGCACTGTACAAAGTACGGGACAATATTTACCCCTTGAAATTACTTAGGAAATGAAAGTAAAAACAAAAAAGGATCACAGAACAAGTCAATAATATATAATTCCTAAAGGATTAAAAATAGTTATCCATATCATTAAACTCTGAGACATAAAACTTGAAAATTTCTTACTGATTTTGGCAAGGTTGGGTCAACCGCGGTTTCACTATAGCCAATTGCTTCATAGAGTAAAGCTTTTTCTTCAGGTGTCAAGATTTCTTCAAGACCTACAAATTATTAAAAAAGTATTTTGCGTTTTTAACTAGTAACCTATAGTTTAGTTGCCATTAAAAAGTAAATGTAGCCCTGGCCGGTTGGCTCAGCGGTAGAGCGTCGGCCTAGCGTGCAGAGGACCCGGGTTTGATTCCAGCCAGGGCACATAGGAGAAGCGCCCATTTGCTTCTCCACCCCTCCGCCGCGCTTTCCCTCTCTGTCTCTCTCTTCCCCTCCCGCAGCCAAGGCTCCATTGGAGCAAAGATGGCCCGGGCGCTGGGGATGGCTCTGTGGCCTCTGCCCCAGGCGCTGGAGTGGCTCTGGTCGCAACATGGCGACGCCCAGGATGGGCAGAGCATCGCCCCCTGGTGGGCAGAGCATCGCCCCTGGTGGGTGTGCCAGGTGGATCCCGGTCGGGCGCATGCGGGAGTCTGTCTGGCTGTCTCTCCCTGTTTCCAGCTTCAGAAAAATGAAAAAAAAGAAAAAAAAAAAAAGTAAATGTAAATTTTATGTCTTTATATAACACTTTTAAGAAATTATAAGCACAACGTTAGAATGGCACTGGAAATTTAAGAAGAATTACTATCCAAAAATACAAAGTTCTAAATATATATTTAGCAAAGTAATTTTATTTTATTTTTTTCCCTTAAGTGAGAAGTGGGGAGGTAGAGAGACAGACTACCTCATTATCTCATGTGCCCCAACTAGGATCCACCTGGCAAGCTCTCTATGGGGCAATGCTCTGCCCAACTGGCGCCACTGTTCATTGCTAGGCAACCAAGCTATTTTTAGCACATGAGGCGAGGCCCATGGAGCCATCCTCAGCACCTGGGGCCAACTTGCTCAACAGAGCCATGGCTGCAGGAGAGGAAGAGAGAGATAGAGAAAGAGAAGGGAAAGAGGGAGGGGTGGAGAAGCAAATGGTCGCTTCTCCTATGTGCCCTGACTGGGAATTGAACCTGGGAAATCCACACACTGGGCTGATGCTCTACCACTGAGCCAACTGGACAGGGCCAGCAATGTAAATTTCTAAATATTGTTATTAAGCAAGAGCTTGCAAAATGTTTACCTGTACAAGGTACTTAATGGCATTGTGCTAGGCAACACATTTAGCACACTAAATAGTTATTATCACAATTTTCCCCAATTTTACAAACAATAATATTGAGATTCAAAGAGCTTAAATAATTTGCCAGGGTGACAATACTGACAATCCATGATGTAAACCTAAGCCCCTAAGACTTCAAAGTTATAATCTTAAGCATTTGGTTGGAAAACAAAAGTCTTTCCAAGAAACAATTTCAATAAAAATTTATAATGGTTTAAAAACTTTTGGAATTGTCATTTATCTGTTATTGTGCTACATGCATTTACTAAATTCCCTGGGCATAAACCTCTTTTGTATACACTAGTAAGATTTAAAAACCATGTATTTGCCCTGGCCGGTTGGCTCAGTGGTAGAGCATTGGCCTGGCTTGCAGGAGTCCTGGGTTCGATTCCCGGCCAGGGCACAGAGGAGAAACACCCATCTGCTTCTCCACCCCTCCCCTCTCCTTCCTCTCTGTCTCTCTCTTCCCCTCCTGCAGCCAAGGCTCCATTGGAGCAAAGTTGGCCCGGGCGCTGAGGATGGCTCTATGGCCTCTGCCTCATGTACTGGGATGGCTCTGATCGCAACAGAGCAATGCCCCAGATGGGCAGAGCATCGCCCCCTGGTGGGCGTGCCGGGTGGATCCCGGTCGGGCGCATGCAGGAGTCTGTCTGATTGCCTCCCCATTTCCAACTTCAGAAAAATATAAAAAAAAAAAAAAAACAAACCCATGTATTTTATTTTATTTTTCCTTGACATATATTTACAACATTTTAATAGTAATTTTATTGATGACAAGGATAAAGTATATATCATATGCATACAATCTTACAATTTCTAACTAGAAAATTTTCTGCAAAACAATTTTTACTCCCGATGATCAGCTATATTTTTAACACACCGGATAATTAATGGCACTACTATAAAATAAATTGAACATACTTCCAGATTTAACATATGGCTGCTGTTCTGTAGTTTTCGGTTCTGACCACGTCCACAACCAGTTAAACCATCCTTTATTTTCCTCTGAATCTTTTGTTCCTTCTCTGTAAATCTTGTATCCAGCTTTCTTTACCTAAAATAAATAAATTTCAAATAAATGAAAATTATTCTTTAACAATCTAAAGAAGTAGAAGCCTAACTGGCAAAACTTGTTTACTGAAGTAAGTAAATGTAAACGATATACAAACTGACAACAGAATGAAGTAATTGCAATATTGGCCACCTGTAAGAATTTAGGATTACCAGCCACTTAAGCCCACTGTCTTACAAGCAAAGGTAATTCCAAAGAAACAAAGCACACTAAAAAAAAAAAAATTGGCTTTCCATCTTTTACATAAAGTCTGTGTATTTGATACATCCAATAATTTAGAAAAAATCTTTTTCTGATAGAACCTATCTGATTTAAATGGATGTGGCAAAATATTGAATCAAATTTTCTTATAACACAAAAAAATTTAAATCCCTTTTAGGAAGAGTATATAGTACAGCACAAAACTAATAACATCACAGTACCTGTCAAGTCTATACGGAATCTAGATTCATGTTTACTAACTGAAAGATAATCTGGAGTTACCTCAACTTCTGCCTGTTGTCTCACTACTGTTATATTAAATACATCCAGGGTCTTTTCCAATTCCTAAAAATATAAAAGATAATGTGTTTACATAAACAACTTTATGTAAATAGAGTACATATAAACTGTCAAACTGCTACACAAAAGAGATAGAAAGCAGAAAACAGATCATCCATCACCATAATATTCCTGTTAAATTGTGAGAAGCAAAGGTTATACATATGTCAGCTTGGAAATTAGTAATGGAAAAGTTTCTGAACAAAGAAATCTTACATGTCATGCCTTTAAGAGTTACAACTATAAAATTTACAGATACATATTAAAACATGCTTGTTTAAAATTACTTATGAGGCCCTGGCCGGTTGGCTCAGTGGTAGAGCATCGGCCTGGCGTGCGGGAGTCCCGGGTTCGATTCCTGGCCAGGGCACACAGGAGAAGCGCCCATCTACTTCTCCACCCCTCTCCCTCTCCTTCCTCTCTGTCTCTTTCTTCCCCTCCCACAGCCAGGGCTCTATTGGAGCAAAGTTGGCCCAGGCGCTAGGAGTGCTCTATGGCCTCTGCCTCAGGCACTAGAATGGCTCTGGTTCCAACAGAGCAACGCCCCAGATGGGCAGAGCATCGCCCCCTGGTGGGCATGCTGGGTGGATCCCAGTTGGGTGCATGCAAGAGTCTGTCTGACTGCCTCCCCGTTTCCAACTTCAGAAAAAAAAAAATTTACTTATGACCCTAGCCGGTTGGCTCAGTAATAGTTGGCCCAGCGTGTGCATGTCCTGGGTTCGATTCCTGGTCAGCAACAACCATCTGCTTCCCACCCCTCCCTCTATCGCTTCTCTCTCTCTCTCTCTCTCTCTCTCTCTCTCTCTCTCTCCTCCTCCCCTTCTGCAGCCATGGCTCAGTTGAAGCAAGTTGGCCCTGAGCACTGAGGATGGTTCCATGGCCTTGCCTCAGGCACTAAAATATCTTGGTTGCCAACCAACAGAGCAGCAGCCAGACAGGCAGAGCACCATCTGGTAGGGCTTGCCAGGTGAATCATGGTAGAGGTACATGCAAGGAATCTGTCTCTGCCTCCCTGCCTCTCACTTAAAAAAAAGGGGGGGGTCATTAATAATTAAGGCTATGAGTTACTATTTGCATGAACCCAAATCTCTCCAGATTGAGAATAATATCAAATTCTAAAAGCTCCCAGAACAGTAACACCAAAGCTTTTATCATTCAACTGAGTTTAATAAAAAAATCTCAGTAAAAGAGAATGGTCAAAATTAAGAGTAATTAGAAAATGGTAGTTATTAAAGACTGAGGAGTTCTATAGCACAAAATATTCAACAATTTTTAAAAATGCTAACCTCCAAAACGCTGAGAAGTTCACCAGGTGGCTTCTTACTTGTTAGTTTTTTTTTATATAGTTCTTTGTAGTGCTTCATTTTTTGTCTATGTACTCCAATATGTTTCCATGACCACATCCGTAAGTGGGGGCAAACATTTACTTCAAGAACACCATGTATAGCATAAGCCCACCTAGTTAAAAAGCAAAAACCTACACTTAACACCCTCAAACAAACCGTATGAAGTGTAACTGATACTGCTTCTACTCTCACATACATAACTATAATTTAGAGTATAAAAATGGTATATTACCTGAGCTCCTGCTTTTTCATCTTATTAGTTTCCACAATAATTAATATTATTTTTTACCTCTTCCTAGTGAAAATAAGCAAAATCCTTGAATGCTATCACAATAAATATAGGTCTACAGAAAGACTATTAAAGTATTAATTGGAAACCAGCACTTAAGTCCCTTGAATAGTAATTAAAACAGTCAAGTAAAAGAGTAATTGCATCTTCTAGAAAATATGCAAAAGTTTAATAACTAGAATAACAAGACTTTTAAATTAAAAAGAAGATAGCACTTTATATACCACCATAACCTTTTCAGGTTTAATAATGTTTAATGTGTATAATAGAGAAATTAAAAAAATTTTAAATAGGCACTGCTAGACAACAAACTGAAATATAGTTTAATAATTCCAAAAATACAGTAAATAACTAGTACTCTAGTGTCTCCAGTTATAAATTCCATTATAAAGAATACTTTAAGTCAATTTTATTAGTATAATAAGCAAAAGCAGCTATATAATAAATTTCTAATTGTAAATCAAATAATAGTAAGTATTAGGCTTTAAAGAGATTATCTTAAAAAATTATTCTTAAGAAAGTCAAGAAATTCACTTTTATGCTACATTTTATAAATCTTAAAAAAAAGTTTGGCCCTGGCCAGTTGGCTCAGTGGTAGAGTGTTGGCCCAGTGTGTGGCGATCCTGGGTTTGATTCCCGGTCAGGGGACACAGGAGAAGCAACCATTTGCTTCTCCTCCCCCCCTGCTTTCCCTTCTCTCTTTTTCTCTCTTCATCTCCCGCAGCAATGGCTTGAAGAGCAAGTTGGCCCTGGACACTGAAGATGGCTCCATGGCCTGCCTCAGGCACTAAAATAGCTCAGTTGCCGAGCAACAGAGCAGTAGCCTCAGATGGGCAGAGCATCACCCCAGAGGGGCCTTGTCAGGTGGATACCAGTCAAAGTACATGCAGGAGTCTCTCTGCCTCCCCACTCTTCACTTAATTAAAAAAAAAAGTTTTAGTTTGAGCAATTCTAGTCATGGTATTTACCTGAAAAAAATGAAAAGACTAAATCACTACCACATTATCTATAATTGACAAGACATGGAAACAACTTAAGTGTCCACTGATTGAAGAATGACTAAAGAAAATTTAGTATTATATATACACACACACACACAACAGAATATTATTCAGTCATAAAAAAATAAAATCTTGCCGCTATAACAACATGAATGGACCTTGAGGGCATTACGCTAAGTTATATAAGTAAGAGAAAGATAACTACTCTATGATCTCACGTATATATAGACTCTTAAAAAAATAGTAATAACTGAGCTCACAGATACAGAGAACAGACTGGTGGTTTGACAGAGGTGGGGGTTTGGGTGGGCAAATGAAAGAAGTGGCTCAAAGGGTACAAAGTTTCAGTTATAAAATAAATAAGTCCTGGGGATGTAACATACAGCATGTTGACTACAGTTAATACTAATGCACTGCATAGTCAAAAGTTGCTAAAAGAGCAAATGTTAAAAGTTCTTATCACAAGAAAAATTTTGTAGCTATATATGATATGAATGGTAGCTAAACCTATTATGTTCACCTGAAACTAATATAATTTTCTCTATCAATTATACTTAATTAAAAAACTGTAAGAGGCCCTGGCCGGTTGGCTCAGTGGTAGAGCATCGGCCTGGCGTGCAGGAGTCCCAGGTTCAATTCCCAGCCAGGGCACACAGGAGAAGCATCCATCTGCTTCTCCACCCCTCCCCCTCTCCTTCCTCTCTCTCTCTTCCCCTCCCACAGCCAAGGCTCCATTGGAGCAAAGTTGGTCCGGGCGCTGAGGATGGATGGCTCTGTGGCCTCTGCCTCAGGTGCTAGAATGACTCTGGTTGCAACAGAGCGATGCCCCAGATGGGCAGAGCATCACCCCCTGGTGGACGTGCCAGGTGGATCCCAGTCGGGCGCATGCGAGAGTCTGTCTGACTGCCTCCCCGTTTCCAACTTCAGAAAAATACAAAAAAACAAACAAAAAAACTGTAAGACATTTTACCATTCTCTGGCATGGTCATGAACAGGTACATCAGGTTTGAATTTCCTATATGGCAGATTTTGCTTCATCATATCAACTGATTCAAGAAGCTCCATAAGACTGAAATACTGCAGAATAAAAAAAATTAAGGCTCTTACATGTTTCAGATATTTTTCCAATTGTTAAAGATAAAAGTTAAATTAACTTTTTAAAGGAACTTTTACCATATAACATAAACTTTTGAAAAACATTTAAAATCTTAGTTTATTTTCATCAAACTGTAAGTCACAATTTAAAATACCATTTAAAAAATCACCTGTGGTTTATTAAATTCAATTGCTATGTCATGTAATTCAACATCCAGGTTTATTTTGGGAGCAGAAAAGTCAAAATCAGATCGGCGATTCATTTGAAGTTTGGCATTTGCAGATATGGGGCGAAATACTGGAAAAGAGTACAAAATTTAATAAATTTAACTGCGTTACAGAGTTCAAGAATTTCAAAGTGAAGGGATCAAGTTGAAAATATTGATTTTCATTTCTTATATAACCTTTCTCCAGTTCCCATATTTTCTTAATGTGACAACATGGTCAGATGAACTGTAACTTAATTGATGAGAAAGTTTCTTCTTTTTCCTACCAAAAACTCATATTGTTGTCTATAAGTACAGCAAAGGCTAACTACACTCCCCATCCTCAATAAACCCATAAAAGCAGAAACATTCTCTAAAAGGAAAATTAGTCCAGTGGTTTTAATAACAACACAGTTTTAATGAATGAAGATACATTAGAAATGCACAAAAAAGAGATTATACAGGGATGGCCAAAGTAGGTTAATAATAAATAATAAATAAAAAAATACAAGAATAAACTGTTCTGCATACTCCCAACATTAAACCTACTTTTGTTTATCCCTATATTTAACTACTACCTTCCATTATATAATTTTTGAATTTCTGATCAGTTTCTCTGTATCTTTCTGCTCCCCCTTTTAACTTGTAAAAGGAGAAGAGAGAAGATAAATGAGTTTGCTCAGGATAACCTCCTTGGCTCAACTCATAATCTAACACAGATTTTTCTCAACCCTTTGTACGATTGCCAAGAAGAGTAATAATGCAGAGAGCAGCCAATAATAGTAGAATCTAGATAGAGATTAACTATTAAATTATAAGCTAATTTATATACAAAGATACCATATCTCTCATTTTAATCATCCTGTAGGCCTAGCACTTAATTTTTTACACATTAAGCAGCCAAACATACTTTTAATTTGAATGGAACAGGAATAGTTCATTAACAGACCATTGGTTAAATTTATTACTGTACCTCTATACTATAGAACACTGTACAGTTAAAACTAAGAAATGTTTATATGTACATAATTAAAAAGATATAGTAAGTCTAAAAAGAACATGTATAAAACAATAACATCAGTATTTGAAAAAAAAAATTCTTTCTTCCAGCTTTAATTCTTGTGTTACATAGAAGATACACCACCCACTATACTATTCCTAGTTGCAATCATCCATCCCTCCTGTGCTACACCTTCTCCTACCTCTCCCAGACTTTTTAGCTCCTGCCAACTCTGACTGATTTCAAGATACGAATGATCATTCTAAAACCATGGCCTCTCAGTTCCTTGGACTCCTCCACCCTTACCTCATCGATCAGACCCTTATTGCACTAATATCCTTGACATCTCTATAAACTTGTACCTCAAGCATCCAACTCTCCTACCACCATTAGCTTTCTCTCTAGTATTCCAATACCAAAACTTCAAGTCCTACGGAATGTACCATTCATTGATCCGCTGTCTGTCCTTCACCTCTGCTTCATGTTCTCAATTCCCTCCCTGCCCTGTTTAAATTCCATGATGAGTCATTTCAATCATTCCAACCAGTGAGCCATGGTCATGCCCTTTCTAGCAAGTTCAGTATCTCAGTGCTGAGAGAGGCAGACTCTTCCTCTTTGGATACTCCATCCTAGTCATAGGTTAGGAGCTGTTCCTTCCAACTACTATTCCTAGATTCTCTAGACTTCCCTCTACTTTTTAATAGATATTCCCTTGTTACTTCAATCCCCTGTTATAGTTAAAATTCCTTAAACTGTCCCTACTTAAAATGCTAAGTGATTTCTCTCTCTCCACATGGGCACTGATTGATGCTACAGGAAATGACTGAAGAGCAAAGGAGAAATAAGTCAACTCTAAAGTGACAGATTTGAGAATTATCAACACACATGACAGACAATCCCTTCTGTTCTTAATGTTTCCTTTGAGGAGAGAATCAAGAAAATGAAACCAATCAAAACCACAAAAATGACATTTTAAGAGTGAGCACAAGAAGAGCCACTTCAAAAAATTAATAAAGAATAATTTATAACGGTAGAAGTATACAGACAAGTATCATTGAAGCCAAAAAAAAGAAATACTTTCAAAGAGTCGTCTATGGTTAATGATGTTGTCAGCTGATCCACAAACTAAGTTATACATCACCAGTCAATGTTTATTGAGTGTCTTCATGGTAGAAGAACAGCATTCTTTTTCTCTGCATATTTCAGTAACTTATTTTCATTATTAAAATACTATGTGTCCATTTCAGAGAGTTTAAAACCAGAATAAACATAAAGAAGAAAAATTTTAAGTAAACATTTTTAAAATAGTATGATCATACCATAGACTGTAACAGCTAGCCTTATTAAATTATATTTGCCATGTCAAAATGTCTTTAAAAATTATAATTGTTATTGAATAATCTTTAGAGACTATACAATGTTTTAACAACTTCTCTTACTGAACATTTTTCTTTCCTGATTTTGATATATAGCCAAAAGCTCACCAACAATGAATGATATGCGTTTTGCTTTGGCATATATATATTATAAATACATTTAATTACATGAGAAAATTAACATGAAATATCAGTGACATAAAAATGTTCATTTAAAATGGATGCTTATTAAGAAAATGAAAATAGTAATTTTTATTTTATAAAACATACTTACCAAAATCATAACCTTCTGGAATAATATTTTCATCAACAACACCATTCTTTAAGCTCTCCTATTAAAAGACAAATTGCTTTTATTTACATTGTTAACATACCTTCATTTGACAAAATCCTTTTATATACAAAAAAAAGGTCCCTGGCCGGTTGGCTCAGCGGTAGAGCGTCAGCCTGGCGTGCGGAAGTCCTGGGTTCGATTCCCGGCCAGGGCATACAGGAGAGGCGCCCATCTGCTTCTCCACCCCTCCCCCTCTCCTTCCTCTCTGTCTCTCTCTTCCCCTCCTGCAGCCGAGGGTCCACTGGAGCAAAAAGATGGCCCGGGCGCTGAGGATGGCTCGTTGGCCTCTGCCCCCGGTGCTAGAATGGCTCTGGTCACGACAGAGCGACGCCCTGAATGGGCAGAGCATCGCTCCCTGGTGGGGGTGCCAGGTGGATCCCGGTCGGGCGCATGCGGGAGTCTGACTGCCTCCCCATTTCCAACTTCAGAAAAATACAAAAAAAAAAAAGTGTAAAAACAATTTGAAAAATAAGTAACTCAAACTAAGGAGGACTTAGATAGAAAAAATGTTAAAATAGATAATATCTCATTAAAGACAGTATTGTGAGCTCCAGCTGGGTAGCTCAGTTGGTTAGAGTGTCATCCCCATACATCAAGGTTAAAGACTCAATCCCCCCGTCAGGGCACATATAAGAAATCAACCAATAAGCCTGACCAGGTGGTGGCACAGTGGATAGAGTGTCGGACTGGGACAAGAGAGCCCAGGTTCGAGACCCTGAGGGCACCAGCTTAAGTGTGGGCTCATCTGGTAGAAGCAAGGCTTGCCAGCTTGAGCCCAAGGTTCCTGACTCGAGCAAGGGGTCACTCAGTCTGCTGTAGCCTCCTGGTCAAGGCAATATGAGAAAACAATCAAATGAACAACTAAGGTGCCGCAACAAAGAATTGATACTTCTCATCTCTCTCCCTTGCTCTCTGTCAGTCCCTATCTGTCACTCTCTCTGACTCTCTGTCTTGGTCACACACACACAAAAAAATCAACCAATGAATGCATAAATAAGTGGAAGAATAGATTGATGTTCCTCTCTCTTTCTTTCTTTCTTTCTCTCTTTCCCTCCTCCCTCTCTCTAAAATCAATTTAATTTTTTTTAATTTTTAAAGACTATCTCATAAAAGAATACCTAAGAAATATTAAGATATATGTGGATATTTAAACATGTTTATATACAGGCACATATACAAAATATGGCAAAATTCAATATCCACTTATGATTAAAACTCTCTACACAAGAATGGGTATAGAGGTACAATTATACTTGAACACAGTAACGAGAAAATATGACAACTCACAACTAATATCACACTCAACAGGAAGAAGCTAAAAGATCTTCCTCTAAGATCAGGAATAAGACAAGGATGCCCACTGTCATAACTTTTATTTAACATTATACTGGAAGCCCTAGCCAGAGAAATTAGGCAAGAAAAAGAAATAGAAGCCGGCCCTGGCCGGTTGGCTCAGCGGTAGAGCGTCGGCCTGGCGTGTGGGGGACCCGGGTTCGATTCCTGGCCAGGGCACATAGGAAAGGCGCCCATTTGCTTCTCCACCCCCCCCCTTCCTCTCTGTCTCTCTCTTCCCCTCCCGCAGCCGGGGCTCCATTGGAGCGGGGATGGCCCGGGCGCTGGGGATGGCTCCTTGGCCTCTGCCCCAGGCGCTGGAGTGGCTCTGGTCGCGGCAGAGCGACGCCCCGGGGGGGGGGGGGGGGGGGGCAGAGCATCACCCCCTGGTGGACAGAGTGTTGCCCCTGGTGGGCGTGCCGGGTGGATCCCGGTTGGGCGCATGCGGGAGTCTGTCTGTCTCTCCCCGTCTCCAGCTTCGGAAAAATATTAAAAAAAAAAAAAATTAAAAAAAAAAAAAAGAAATAGAAGCCATCCAAATTGGAAAGGAAGAAATAAAACTGTCATTACCTCTAGAATACACGATATTATTTACAGCAAACCCTAAAGACTCCACCAAAAACAAACAAACAAAAAAACAGAATAAGGATGCAAAATATAAAAGTAATATCCAGAAACTTGTTGCCTTTCTTATACATTAGTAACAAACTGTCAGAAAATAATCCCATTTATAACTACATCAAAAAAATTAAATATCCAGAAATAAATTTAAATAAGGAGGGGAAAGGCCTATACTGAAAACTATAAAACTTTGATGAAAAAAGTTGAAGACACAAGTAAACAGTAAGATATTCCACACTCAAGACTGAAAGACTTAATATTGTTAAAATATCCATATTACCCAAAGTAATCTACAGATTCAATGCAATCCCTATCAAATTACCAATGGTGTTTTTCATAGAAAGAGAACAATCATAAAATTTATATGGAATCACAAAAGACCCCAAAAAGCCAAAGCAATCTTGAGAAACAGGAACCAAACTAGATTGGCCCTGGCCAGGTATTTAAAATGTTGTCCTGATACACTAAGGTTGCATGTTCAATTCTCTGTCAGGGCACATACAAGAATCAAACAATGAATGCATAAATGAGTGGAACCACAACCTGATGTTTCTCTCTCTGTTCCTCTCACTCTAAAAAATCAATTAATAAAAATTACAAAAAAAAAAAAAAAAAAGAGAACAAAGCTAGAGGCATCACATTCCCTGATTACAAACTCTAATACAAAGATACAGCAATCAGAACAGTATAGTACTAGAATAAAAACAGACACATAAATCAGTGGAACAGAATAGGGAGCCCAGAAATAAGCCCGTGCATATATGGTCAATTAATTTTTGACAAAGGATTATATTTGGGAAAACTGGGTAGACACATGCCAAAGAATAAAACTGTACCTCTATTTTATACCAAAAACAAAAATTAACTCAAATTGCATAAAAGATTTAAATGTAAGACCTGAAACCATAAAACTTCTAGAAGAAAATATACATGGTAAACTCCATTACATAAGTCTAACTGATCATTTTTTGGATCCGACACCAAAAACAAATGCAATGAAAGCAAAAACAGTTGAGGCTACATGAAAGTAAAAAGCCTCTGTGCAGCAAAGGAAACCATCAACAAAGTAACAAAGCAACCTACTGAATGGGAGAAAATATTTGCTAGTCATATATCTGATGAGTCAATATCCAAAATATACAAAGAATTCATACAACTCAAAAATAAAAAACAATCTCATTAAAAAATAAGCACTAAAAATAAGCAGATGATCTGAATAAACATTTTTTCAAAGAAAACATACAAACAGCCAACTTCCAAAGAAAACATACAGATAAACAACGAATACATGAAAAAATACTCAATCTCACTTGCAAGTCAGATGACAATATAATATTAGCTAAAACCCATTACAATGAGCATTAGCATAAAATCAAGAAATTACAAATCATTGGAAAGGATATGGAGAAAAGGAAACCCTTGTGCACTGTTGATGGGAATGTAAATTGGGTCCCACCACTAAGGAAAACATTATGGCCTGACCTGTGGTGACGCAGTGGATAAAGTGTTGACCTGGAATGCTGAGGTTGCTGGTTGAAACACTGGGCTTGCCTAGTCAAGGAACATGTAAGAAGCAAACTACCTATGAGTTGATGCTTCCTGCTACCCGCCTCTCACAGCATTTATTTTTCTTTAAAATCAATAAATCTTAAAAATAAATCATTATGGAGATTCCTCATAAAATTAAAAATAGAACTACTGCCATGGCAAGTTTGCTCAGCTGGTTAGTGTCTTTCTGTAACGCCAAGATTTTAGGTTCCATCCACAGGCAGGGCACGTAACGAGAAGCAAACAATGAATGCGCAAATAAATGGAAAAACAAATTAATGCTTCTCTCTCTCTCTCTCTCTCTCTCTCTGCCTCTCCCTATCTCTTTAAAATCAATCAATAAAAAAATAAAAATAAAACCAGAAGTACCTTACAATGCAGCAATTCCGTATCTGGGTACTTACTCAAATAAAACAAAAACATTAACTTAAAAAGACATGTGCATCTATATTCACTGCAGCATTATTTACAACAGTCAAGATAAGGAAACAACCTAAATGTCTACTAACAGATGAATGAATAAAGAAAATGAGGTATATGCAATGGAATATAATTCAGCCATATAAAAAAAGAAGAAAATCTACCATTAGAGACAACACAGATGATGAACCTTGAAGGCAGTACACTAGGTAAAATATGTCAGATAGAGAAACACAAATATTGTATGACTTATGTGAAATAAAAAAATAGTGAAATAAAAAAAAAGCTCATAAATACAAAGAACAGTCTGGTGGTTGACAGAGGCAGGAGGGGGGTGGTGGCAAAGTGTGTGACAGAACTCAAAATGTACTATCTTCTGGTTATAAAACAAATAAATCATGAGAATTTAATATACAGCATGTAGCTATAGTTGATAATACTGCATTACTATTTGAAAGTGGCTACAGGAATCTTCAGTTTCCATCTCAGATTAAGATTTCTGTAACTATGTATGGTGACAGATCTTATCAGAATTACTGTGGTGATCATATTCTAATATATACAAATATCAAATCATTATGTCATTCACCTGAAACTAATATAATGCTTTATGTTCATTATTAAAAACAAGGTGTGTGTTTATACATTATTGTATACAGGTACATATCTATTCCTCTATTTCTGTAAATTCTGCTATTAGATTTTGCCTTAAAAATGACTATTTGTAAATTGCATACTTAATAAAATACTTAAGCCACAAAAAAAAAAAAAATGACTACTGACTACAGTATTCTAGATGACAATGCATAAAACTTTATGCGAAATATCAACAAATGTGTATATATACATATAAAAATTTTACTTACCAATGAATAATCATAATTAGTAAGATAAAACATCCGAGACTTCACATTCCAATAGGCAAAAAGGTTATCCAATCGGATTAACTGAAAATAAATACGCAGTTTATTATTGTTTTCTTTGAAGGATCTTTAGCATGTATTATTTTGAAAAGCCTAAAATTGAGTCATACAGAGTTAAGCAAGTAAACACAATTTTCATAAGTCTGTATTATGTATTACCATTACCCTTTCTAAAAGTCTCTTTTGTCAAGTTCATTGTATTTATCTTACAATGAACAAATACAATATTTATCTTACCTTACGAAACAGTTTTTCAGTTTCATCATGTAAACATGGAACCCAGTTTTGATCAGTTGTCTGAAAAGGAAAAAGGCTGTTATTTCCATGTGATATGTGTCAGAGTGATAAATCATATCATGCCCTAGACCAATTTCCCATGAAAATGTCCTTGAAAACTTAACTTTCAAAGAATGTTAACAAACTACATGAAAGTCTCTGCTTTCAAGGAGCTCACTCACTGTTGGCTGATAATTCAAACAAATAAAGGAGCAATTACAAACAAGTAAGTGCTAATATAGAGGTTAAATATACATACTGGGGGAATACTGTAGGAGCCCCAAACTCAGGGAGTACTGTGATGGAGAAAGTGATATCTAACCTAATATGTGACATTCTAAGATCAGTAGGAAATATGATTCATTCTAGTAAGATACATGAATATATGACCTAGTCAGGGAACTAAAGTGGCCCAGTATGGCCAGAAAACATAATGCAAAATAAAGAAAAGAGCTGAAATCAGATATATGCCTTGGCCAGTTGACTCTGTGGTTGGCCTGGTATGTGAAAGTCCCAGGTTCGATTCCCAGTCAAGGCACACAGGAGAAGCAACCATCTGCTTTTCCTCCCTTCTCCACTTTCTACCTCTTTTTCCCTCTTCACTTCCTACAGCTATGGCTCAGATGGCTTGAGCAAAGTTGGCTCAGGGCACTGAGGAAGGCTCCATGGCCTCACCTGAGGTGCTAAAATAGCTTGGTTGCCCAGCAACAAAGCAGAGGCCCAGATGGGCAGAGCCTTGCCCTTAGGGAGATTGCTGGGTGGGCCCTGGTTGGGGTGCATGTGGGAGTTTGTCTCTGCCTTCCCCTCTCTCACTTAATTTAAAAAAAAAATCAGATTGCCGCCTGAGATCAGACTGTATAAAGACTGTAAACATCTTGAAGACAAAACTATGAATTTTATTCTAAAAGCAATAAAAAGCCACTGAGGAGAATAAAGTGATTGGATGCTTATTTAAAAAGGTGGTTTTCATTTTTTTGTAGAAAATTGAATAGATTAGAACAGTGGTTTTCACACTTTAGTAAGCTATGGGATCATATATAGAGGGCAATTTAAAACATGTATTGCTGGGCCCATACCTGATCATCTAAGTGAACAGATGTGGGCGGAGAGGCAAATTTGCAAGGACCTCCAAAAGTGGTGATCAATTCCATTGCTGTCACAGTCACCAATGACCTTCACAATGCCAAATCCAGTAGCTAATTTAACAACCTTATTTTTCAACATAAGAGCAGCATTTGACATTTTACCCCACCCAACTTTATTGAATAAAGTCTCATTTGGCTTTTTCTTTTGCTTGTAGTGGACACATGTTTTAAATAGAAGTCATGAAAAAAAAAAAAAAAAAAAACCCAATGGATATATCAAATAAAACCATGTAATGAAACACTATTCAGCAGTTAAAGTGAATTACATGTGGCAACATAGATGTCAAAACCATTGTGAAGAGAAAAAGGGAA
Organism: Saccopteryx bilineata; assembly: GCF_036850765.1. Lineage (NCBI taxonomy): Eukaryota > Metazoa > Chordata > Mammalia > Chiroptera > Emballonuridae > Saccopteryx > Saccopteryx bilineata. Next base: position 51,165,451 of record NC_089491.1, read on the forward strand.
CTTATAAAAGAATCACATAAAATATTTATGTAAACTTTTAAAAATCTATCAAATATTATATACAATTTTAATGACTATATTAAATAAAAGTTTAAAATTTTAGGATGTTTATCTCTAGGGTAGGAGGGGAGGGTAAGAGTAGAGAACAATGGGATTTAAACTTTATTCATAAGTTTATTCTTTTGAAGTATTTAAAAGCTAAACCAAATGACAAATTTAACAATGGTTCATTCTGGTGGAACATGTGTGTTTCATAATCCTCTATACACTCCTATGCTTGAAAAATTCCTCAATTTGAGAAATTAGACAGAAAGAAATTATGCCACATTATTAATGGTGGCGAGGACATGGTGGTTTGTTTCTTTACACCTTTCATGACTTGTCAAAGTTTCAGAAATGAACATTTATTGCTTTTATTTTATACTTCTCAGAAATGGATTTTTTTAAAGTAAAACAGTATCAAATGTCATAATTAGCAAATAATAATGTCCTTGTAGTTTAACCTGAATTTCTCAACCATTTTTTTCAAATGTGAAATTACCTATCCTCAGTTCCAATCCAATCTATGCACTTTCTGTACCAATTCTGTGTAAGTACCTACTTCTGATGCTAGCATAAATAAATAGTAATCAGTAGTCTGATTAACTATATTACACACTTAAATATTGTTAAATTTATTTTTAAACAAATTACCTGCATGCTGAGATTTTGAAGGGAAATACCAAATGACAGTGGGTTTTCTCGATTTGTGATCTAAAAAAGAAACACAATAAATTTTACTCAAATTTTTAGTAGTTGGGCAAAACTCAAATTATGTTCACTTTCTGGGAAGTATGCAATTTCAAACACTTAAAAACATTTCAATATTTTCCAGAAGTTATATTCCTACATTTTTCCTAATACAGTACTAATTAAAATATTAAGTATCAATGTATGTGTTGTACAATAACAATACATTGCATGTTTTTCAGTTTAGAAAAAAAAGCTTAAAAAAATGACCCTCACAACAGTACTATCAGAAAAAGCTAATTATTATGTATTTTAGAGAGAATACATGACCTATTTAAGAAAAATTAGTTTAGTTTTGCTCTATCTCTCCAGAAGATAAATATCACATGATTTAAAGTATCTTAAAAATACATAATAGCTAAATTTGTAACTCCCATCTATAAAAGGTATTAAAGGCATTTTCCTTCATTAACTGATGTTTGAACATTTTAGAAAGTGTAATCAAGGCAGTAAGGATTGAAAATTACAACCATAGTTATAGAAGAGAAAGATATGTCATCTTCAATCTCTGCCCCTCCACTTTCATGCATCTAATAGGTTGGCTACTACAGAGCAGGTGTCAATAAACAGTGGAATATATATAAATATTTTTTAAAATCTATTGAAATACTTACGTCATCTTCATAACGAATATGGATGTTGGAAATTTTCACTTGAAGATTTTTTATTATCTGAGTAATTAATTTTTCTGTGAAAGTGTCCTGTTCCTCCACCAGCTGTTTTTCTACAATTGCAAATATTCCTTTTTTAATTTGAATGTAAAATATAAATATCCACATATTGAGGTAACAAAATTGTTACCTTGTTAGAGAAAAAGATCTGTATTTGTAGATTTGCTTTCCGAAAGTCTTCTATACCGAAAGCCTTCCATACCAAAAAACTTTCAAAGGTAACTAAATACACAGTTTTCAAAAAGTAGTTTCTTATTCAGTACAACTAAAGTCACCCTTGAAGAATTTATTGGCATTAAATTTAGTAAATTCTCTTTGCTAATTTTACCTCACATGGAAAACAATAAAATTAGGTAAGAATTATAATAGGCTTAATTATAATGAGAATTATAATTTTTTAAAAAAAACAGAAAGAGCAGCAAAGAAGGAATCTCCATTAAAATTAGAGTTATTATAAGTCTGCTGCGGTTAGATGTATAAAATAGTTGAATATGACCCTCCTCCTTATGAATACAAAATAGGAAGATATGAGATCATTTCCTTCTTTCCAGCAAGAATGACGTTGATCAACTGTTTCTTTTTCTAAAAACTGTATTTACTATTTCCATTTTCAATACTTTTCAAGGGAACAAAAGAAAAAAAAACTTAGATTCCTAATTTTCCATATGCCTTTTATTGCTACTAGTTAGTACCCCTTCCTCCCACACTTAAAAATACCATTGAAAGCTACTACCTTTCCTGCTTCTAGGCCTGTTCCACCTGCATATATATCTATTTTTTCCTCTAATGACCTAACAACTCCCTAATTCAACTGGCCCAGGAGGACTTAAAGGAAAAGTTAATGTAAAGATGTCATATGTACATCAAACGCAAGTAAGAGTGAATGAAACATAAGTAAATATATCTGAATATAAAAGGACATTAGAATTAATAAGCAAACATTCAGCTCTTTGAAGACAAGAGGTTATTAATCTTTAAATCATACAACTACCTAACAAAATCCTTTGCTCTATAAATTTATTGTCATTCAATTAAATGCAAAAACTTTCTCTATCCATTAATTTTCTCCTTATTTCCTTATCCACCTCAGATTCCATAATTCACTTCACCAACACTGCTCTTTTCCATAATTCATTTCACCAACATTGCTCTTTTTCTCATTTGTCCTCCATCAATACAGCTTCAACCCTGAATAAAACCAACTCTCCTTTTTTATTTGTATTTTTTCCTAAGTTAGAAGTGAGGAGGCAGTCAGACAGATTCCCGCTTGCACTGGGCCAAGATTCACCTGGCATGCCCACCAGGGGGCAATGCTCTGCCCATCTGGGGCATTGCTCCATTGTGGCAGAGCCATTCTAGCACCTAAGGCAGAGGCCATGCAACCATCCTCAGCGCCCAGGCCAACTCTGTTCCAATGGAGCCTTGGCTGCAGGAGGGGAAGAGAGAGAGAGAAAGAAGAGGGGGAAGGGTGGAGAAGCAGTGGGCACTTCTCCTGAGTAAGCTGGCCGGGAATCAAACCCAGGACTTCCACATGCTGGGCCGATGCTCTACTGCTGAGCCAACCAGCCAGGGCCCCAACTCTCTCCTTTTTATATAAACATGCCTATGTCTTGCCAGGTAAGTACTGGGGGAGAAAAATCACAACCAGATTGAAATTACTGTAAATTACTCATCTCCAACTTTCACCAAGCAGTAACCTTACTATATTTCTCCAGTCAACTTGTTCACCCTCTCCAAAACAACTACATTAAAATTATTTTTGATTCTCCTCAAAGCCTTTCCACTGCTTTTCACTCTTAGCACATGACATTGCCTCCAACTTTGAGAGAAATACAAGCTTCTTCTCTGCAATCATCACTCAATCAAAATATCAATACGTAAGGTGACTAATGATATCCATATCTTAAATGATTATTTCCAAATCCTCAATTTACCTAATATCTTACTAGGATCTGATACATTCTTTTCTTCCTTAAATATCCTTCTCCCATTGAATCACAATCTCCAAATTACCTTCTACTTATTTGACCACTCCTCCTTAATAATTTTCTTCTGTTATTCTCCACTATACAATCATTAAATGTTAAATTTCCTTAGGGTTCAGTTCTAGGACTGTTTCTCTTCTCATTATACACTGCTGTTGTAGGGAATATCATTCATACTTTATAGTCTGAAATATCATCCTATTGCTGATAATTCTCAAATGTACATTAGATAGAGTAGAAAGTGATATACAATTATAGAGAGTTGGTACATTCAGTAAACTACAAATAGGTCAGTATGGCTGGAGCAAAACATGAAAGAGCTAATAATGAGGATAGAGAGGTAGAGAGGATTCACATCATGAGCTTTTATATATCTTGCTGAAGAGTTTAAACTCCAACTTAATAACAATAAGGTATCTCTGATGAATGTTAAGTATAGTTAAACAGATGTAGTTTAGACCTAAGAATAAATAGCAGGGACATCTAATTAAACATTGTGGATTACATCTATTTCTCTATTCCTCAGAAAAACTCCATTACTGCAAAAAGAGGAAAAAAAAGATAAATCCCCAAGGCTAAAAGAAAGAGTGTAAGAGAAAGAACATATAAGAGATAGCTTCAGGCCTTGGGTAGCTCAGTTGGTTAAGAGTGTCATCCTGAACATCCCAGGTTCAATTCCTGCTCAGGGCACATAGAAGATGTGACCATCTGCTTCTCCACCCCTCCCCCTTTCGCTCCTCTCTCTCTCTCTCTCTCTTCCCCTCCTGCAGCCATGGCTCAATAGGAGTGAACTGGCCCTGGGTGCTGAGGATGGCTCCATGGCCTCCCCTCTCAGGTGCTAAGAAGAGCTCAGTTGCCAAGCAATGGAGCAACACCCCAGATGGGCACAGCATAGCCCCCTACTGAGTACTTGCCAGAGTTTGTCTGCCTCCCCTTCTTTCAATGAATAAAAAAAAAGTGTGGCCCTGGTCGGTTGGCTCAATGGTAGAGTGTCAGCCCAGCGTGTGTAAGTCCCAGGTTCGACTCCTGGCCAGAGCACACAGGAGAAGCACCCATCTGCTTCTTCACCCTTCCCCATCTCCTTTCTTCCTATCTTTCTCTTCCCTTCTCGCAGCCAAGGCTCCACTGGAGCAAAGTTGGCCCAGGCACTGAGAATGGCTCCAAGGCCTCCGCCTCAGGCACTAGAATGGCTCTGGTCACATTGTAGCAATGGCCAAGATGGGCAGAACATCGTGCCCTAGTGGGCATGCAGTGTGGATCCCGGTAGGGCACATGTGGGAGTCTGTCTGCTTCCCCGTTTCTCACCTGAGAAAAATACAAAAAAAAAAAAAAAGTGTCATTCCAGAACAACAAGGTTGCATCTTCAATCCCTGGTCAGGGCACACACTAGAAGCAACCAAAAAAAATGCATGAGTGAGTGGAACAATAAATGCTTCCCTTCCTTCTCCCCTCACTCTCCCTTCTATCTGTCTTTCTAAAAATCAGTAAAATCTTAAGCCTTGGCTGATAGCTCAGGTGGAGTGTTATCACAGAGCACAGTGGTTTCTGGTTTGATTTCCCCGTCAGGGAATATACAAGAGCAGCTTGATGTTCCTGTCACTTTCTCAAAGAAAAGAGAAAGCTTCAAAAAGTTAGATGCTGTAAAGCAGGTGACTTACCCAACTTAGCAAAGAAGAAATTTATTCCCTAAAAAGAAAAAAACCTGGAAAGATTCAGTTACTGAAGGCCTCAGAAAACATGAAAAGCAAAGTGAGAATGGAAGAGGGAGAGGATGATAATACACAGAGCGATTTAAAGTCTACATAATGAGCAGTTAGAGACTTCCAGGTACTCTCCTTCAATTTTACAAGATGAAAAGAAATGTGAAGATGGTGCTGATGGTTGCACATCATAAGTGTATTTAACACCACTGAACTGGACATGTAAAAATGACAGATGATTTTTTGTTGTATGCCACAATAAAAATTTTTTTATAAAGGATTGAGGGTAGGTATAAATCACTACACAGGATATGAAAGAACTATGACAGAAAGTCAACAGGCAAAACACTTATTATTGGGTTTTATTTTTATTTTAAAAAATTAATGTATTTCAAGAATAGTGAAATCAGCATGTATGTAGTTTTCTTTCAATATGCTTAACCTTTAAATAAAAGACAGAGGAGAAGATAAACACATGACTAGGTGAGGAAGATAATTTTATGTTAGAAGACAAGAGAGGCTACAGTATATTTACATGCTAAGAAGAAAAATTCACTAGAGGGAGAAGAGTCTTGAGTACAAAAAGCAGCTGCTAACACTGCATGCAGCATGAGTAGAAAGGGATTAGAATTCTGCAGGACATCTCTTCCACCAACAAAAGAAGGGATTGAAGTAATGGACCATTTGGTCTAGGCTGAATAGGAAAGGATGTGAAGCCAGAGGGTAAACAGCTTCGGGAAAATATAAATGTGTCAAGGGCCTAGGTAGATCCAAAAAGTGAAGAATTGATAATAAGGAGAATAAAAAAGAAAAATCTTGAAAGTTGAGAAAATATGCTTGATTAAATTAATTACTGTCATTTTAAATACTAACCTTACTTACCCTTGTATTTTTTGCCCTAAGGTAAATTTCTATAGGGTAAAATTTCTACAAACATTATAAAACACACTACATTAAAATGCTCCAAGTAAAAAGATTCTTTTTTGTTAAGTAATCTCAGTGCTTCCAAGAGAAAAATATTCAAATGTGGTCAATATTTAGTATTTTCCCCATTTCTTGTATCTGTGTTTTCTTTACCTTGATCAGCTACTTTTTGTTTTGCTTCTTCTATTCTTTTTAGTTCCTGTTGCTTTGCTTCCAACAGTTGCTTTTCTTCTTTTAAAGGATCATACTTTATTACTAAGGAAGCATAAAAAGAAAGAATCTTAATTACCTTAAATTTAAATATAATCATTCCAAAAATATAGTAGAAAATAATTCCAAAGCCTAAGTCTGTAAAAATTTAGCATAAAAACCAATGTATATTTAATTATACATATTACCTAGTACCAAATTTAAATATCACAAAATAGCAAAAATATCACAAAAAATTCCGCAAAAGTATTTTGAATACATATATAAATAATAAAATATAAAGACATTCCATCCACAAAAAGGAGTAACTTAGAATGTTTAAAATTTTACTTACTAGAAGAAGGCACTATGAGTAAATAAATATCTTCTAATACAGCTACAACTGGTTGAGTATAAAGGTTTTTCCATGGAATTTTAAGATTAAGATTACCTACATTAAAAAAAAAGACAAAAGATATTCATTTAACTTACATTTACTGTCAGCCTATTTTCTGTCACACATTAGAAGAGATAAAAGTGCCCAGCCTCTGACATTACAAGCTCAGTCACTTTATAAAAAGCTATTTTACAACCAAAACCAACAAGGCTTTGTAGTGAAAATTTGAAAATATTTGAATTAGCACTATTGGAAAATCTACTAAATGATATTCTAAATATTTACTTATGGCAATCTGTACCACAAATGTATTAATATTCATCTTCTATTACCCAACAACCATTGATATTATAACCAGGAATCTCCCCATTCTTACTCTAAAACTAAATCTCTATAAGAGCTTTTCTTATACTTAAAAAAAAGTAATTATATACTTTATGAGTTTATTTTTCACATACAGAGATTATATCAATATATACAGTCTTGTGCAGCTTACAACAGGGACACGTTCTAAAAAATCCATCATTAGGTGATTTTGTCATTGTACAAACGTCAAGTATACTTACACAAACCTGGATTTTACACTTTTCATACTTATGGTGAAAAAATGGAGAATAATTTCAGAGACCGCTAAGGCAGAAATCACCCTGAGCATAAGCAAAATTGACTAATATCATTGGGTCTATAATCTTCATATAACATAGGGGTGGTCAACCCTTTTATGGACCACATGAAATTTCTGGCAGACCGGTCCACAGCACAGTGGTTGAAAAACACTGGTATAGCCTATTATCCTAGGCTACAAACCTATGTGCAATGTTACTGTACAAAACATTAAATCAAGCACAAGAGAAAATGATGCAATCAGGAGTCTGAGTAAGCCCAAGACATATGAGGCTTCAGCGGGCATCACATAGCCTACTGATTTACAGCACCACTTTTTAAAGTAGAAAAGTACAATCTTATTAAAATAACAAAAGTAAAAAATATAATATAGTAAACACATAAAACAGTATCACAGTCATCAAATATTATGTACATAGGCTTATGTGCTACACTTTTATACTGGCAGTACAGGTTTGTTTACACCAGCACCACTACAACCACATAAGAAATGTGTTGAGTTGCAATAGCTATGACATCACTAAGCAGTATGAATTTTTCAGCTCCATAATAATCTAATAGGACCACAGCGTTTATGTGGTGTGCTGATCAAAATGTTTGTATGCAGTGCATGAATGTAATATATATGTGGATCATTATCACCATTAAGGCTATGTAAGCACAAATATCTCAGAAATAATGAGAATCATAAAATGTTTTATAAATTATTCAAACTAATGAAAATATTTTACAATTCACTAGCAAAATACTTTCAGTTCTTGAATGAAAAATATTATATATTATGTAAAGTGTTGTTTATACTATTGATTCATTTTTGTATATTTTAAAAATTTCCATAATAAAGAGTTTTAAATATTTTTACATTCTTAGGAAGTATTAGTTCCTGTATTTAGAAATACTTGTCATAATTGGGAAAGGGAAAGATTATTAAATATACTATTATTCCATTAACTGGTTAGTAATTTGGGAAAGAAAAAATATCTACTTAGATCACTCTCTTTCCATAACCCATGCTTAAAATACCCCAAATTGACAAAAAAAAATTTTTAGCACACAATTATCTAGAGAAAAGCAAACTATCAGATTTCTAAAAAGGGGATAAGTTTCTAATCAGATATAACTTTTGAAATCAGAGAAGACAGTGCAGTGCCCATTTCAAATTTCTGTATAGTACAAAATGTAACCAAAATAAAATGAGTTGCAACAAATTCGACAGTTTATTTTTCTATTTATTTTCTTATTAACTGAGAGGCAGAAAGGTAGACAGACAGACTTCCCCATGTGTCCTTACTGAAATCCACCCAGCAAGCCCCCTATGGAGCAATGCTCTGCCCATTGGGGTCCCCTGATCCACTGCTCAGGCTACTTATTTTAGCACCTGAGATGAGGCCATACAGCCATCCTCAGCACCCTGGGCCAACTTGCTCAATTTATTCAAGCCATGGCTTCAGGAGAGGAAAGGGGGTGGGGAGGAGAAGGGGTGGAGAAGCGGATAGTCACTTCTCCTGTGCACCCTGACCCGGAATTGAACCCGGGACGTCCACACACCAGGCTGATGCTCTACTGTTGAGCCAACCGGCCAGGCCTAAAATTAGACAATTTATTTATAATTGTATCAAACTGACTGAGTACACTCATATGCACACATATACATACTAATAATCAAAAAAAGTAAATGAACTTAAGGACAGAGAATAGTAACAAAATAGCATTAAGAAATAAAAGAAAAACATAAAATAATAATGCATTATTTCTACCACTAAATTTTTTTAACCAACTCTTTTCTCTCATTATAAGGTATAGACTTTTTATAGAAGTTTGAAAAATTCATAAAAATAAAAATGAAAGTAATTCCAAAACTCTCCAACTTGAAGAAAAATTACTTTTAAAATATGTAAATATGAATATTCATATTTGATATGTGGAATTCTAAATGAGCAAAACTTTCAAACGTCAGTAAGATTAACAATTTCCAATAATAGTAAGAGAACAATATGCTCCTATAAATCTCGCTGTACTACTGTACCACTCATTTGGAAATATGCACTTCTTTCATTCAACAAATTATGTTCTTGCTATACGCTAAGTATTGTGCTAAATAGTGTAGATACAATAAAAATTAAACCCACTTCTCATGAAATAATGATATTAAAGAATTATAAGTGCTATGATAGAAGTATGCAAAAAACAAATGAATCTCAAAATTATCTTGTGTATTGGGTACTTAATGCAGTGTACTTTCCACTATCTTACATTAACAGTGAAACTTACTTTATTATCATTGTTAAACATTGTGAGGTAAGAAAAAGAGGAAAAAAAAAAGAAGGCAGGCTCTATATAAAATCATGTCTATCTACTCTCCTTATACATTATCTCTTTTCTTGAAACCATGTTAAATTATAAACACCGAAATACAATGATCCTAATTATATAATTCAATTACTTTTGGGAAAATTTTTAAAGCTACATGAAAATGTTTACTGTAATGTTTTTATATTTTTGAAATTGCAGGATTACTCTACGATGTCCATATTCACTGGATAATACTACCATAAAAATAAATGAGGTGCGAAAATCTGGAAACAGCCCAAGTGTCCATCAGAGGACGAGTGGATTAAAAAGCTTTGGTACATATATACTATGGAATACTACTCAGCCATAAGAAATGATGACATCGGATCATTTACAACAACATGGATGAACCTTGATAACATTATACTGAGCGAAATAAGTAAATCAGAAAAAACTAAGAACTATATGATTCCATACATAGGTGGAACATAAAAATGAGACTCAGAGACATGGACAAGAGTGTGGGGGTTACGGGGTATGGGGGAGGAGAAAGAGGGGGGTGGGGGAGGAGAGGGGCACAAAGAAAATCAGTTAGAAGGTGACGAAAGACAATTGGACTTTGGGTGATGGGAATGCAGCATAAGCAAATGGCAAAATAACCTAGAGCTGTTTTCTCTGAACATATGTACCCTGATTTATCAATGTCACCCCATTAAAATTAATCAAAAATAAAATAAAATAAAAATAAATGAGGTCAAATCCACATGGATTATGACAAATCTTTATTATATGTTAACTAAATGAAATAGAATAGGAAATAGTAAATATGCCATGATTACAAGTAATTAAAATGTACACATGAAAAAAAATCATATTTTCCCCTATTATTTATACTAAAGTGTCTTAAATTGATTCAGGAGAGAAATAATTTTAGTCTTAGCAAAGTAAGATGATGAAAATTTTGGCAAATGGTCTAACACTAACCATAAGTGCACAAAATATCAGAGACATTAATCACGTAACATAGATAAGCTTTTAAAATACCTTGTTTCCCTACTGACACAAATATATTGCAATAACATTATATAAGTCCCACTACACAAACTATACAACAAAGTATATCTATATACTTTCAAGTCTCAATTACACTATTATCCTGTACAATATTTAAAGCAGTAAAGTTCAAATAGTAATTTAAACAATAAAATTGAAACATTAAGCCAAAAAATTTTAAGAAATTAAATCTACTTTTTTTTTTAAGTGAGAGGCAGGGAAGCAAACAGACAGACTCCCACATGTGCTCTGACAGAGATCCACCCAGTAAGCCCACTATGGGGTGATACTCTGCCCATCTGAAACCATTGCTCTGTTACTCCGCAATAGAGCTATTTTAGCATCTGAGGCAAGGCCATGGTGCCATCTTAGCACCCAGGCCAACTTGCTCAAACCATTTGAGCTACGGCTGCAGGAGGGAAGTGCACAAAATATCAGAGACATTAATCACATAACATAGATAAGCTTTTAAAATACCTTGTTTCCCTACTGACACAAATATATTGCAATAACATTATATAAGTCCCACTACACAAACTATACAACAAAGTATATCTATATACTTTCAAGTCTCAATTACACTATTATACAAACAGAACAATGATAACTCATCAGAAATTAAGAAACTAAGTGGGTTATGCTCTCTATTAATCCTTTGGCTCTAAAGTAACTCATTTTTAACACCTAATAAGATGTTTAATTTCATACATAATATTCAAAGAATATATGGATCACACAATATATTTAAGTCATAAAATTAAGCTCTACTTAGATGAAAATACATGATTATTTTCAATTAATGCTCAGATAATTAACAATATCACATTATAGAGATTCTAAATATTATTCTGGTTGCATATAAAGCAAGAATATTCAAATAAACATAGCTTACCTATATGACCAACTTTAATTTTAAATGGTACATCCAGTTGACTCTACAAAAAGTACAGATGTAAAATATTATTAGTACATATACAGTTCAACAAAACAGATGACTTTTTTTCTCCTAGAATTATTTAAAGGATTTAAGTTAACTTACACCTTTCCTTTACCTTCAACACTTATTTATATTTATAAATATAGCCTGACCAAGCTATATTTGGTGGCACAGTGGATAGAGCGTCGGACTGGGATGCAGAGGACCTAAGTTTGAAACCCTGAGGCCGTCAGCTTGAGCACAGGCCCATCTGCCTTGAGTGCGGGCTCACCAGCTTGAGCGTGGGATCACAAACACAACCCCATGGTCACTAGCTTGAGCCCAAAGGTCTCTGGCTTGAGCAAGGGTTCACACGCTCTCCTGGAGCCCCGCAGTAAAGGCATATATGAGAAAGCAATTAATGAACTAAGGCGCTGCAACGAAGACTTGATGCTTCTCATCTCTCTTCCTTCCTGTCTGTCCCCATCTGTCCTTCTCTATTGCAAAAAAAAAATTTTTTTTAATATATATAAATATATAAAATACACATACACACACAAATTGGGTTATTCTCAAGTCCATAAAATTCAAGACTGATCTTTTAAAAATAAATAAGGGCCCTGGCCGGTTGGCTCAGTGGTAGAGTGTCGGCCTGGTGTGCAGGAGTCCCAGGTTCGATTCCTGGCCAGGGCACACATGAGAGGCACCCATCTGCTTCACCACCCCTCCCCCTCTCCTTCCTCTCTGTCTCTCTCTTCCCTCCTGCAGCCAAGGCTCCGTTGGAGCAAAGATGGCCTGGCACTGAGGATGGCTCTGTGGCCTCTGCCTCAGGCGCTAGAATGGCTCTGGTTGCAACAGAGCAGTGCCCTAGATGGGCGGAGCATCGCCCCCTGGTGAGCATGCCCGGTGGATCCCGGTCGGGCGCTTGCGGGAGTTGCGGGAGTCTGTCAGACTGCCACCCCGTTTCCAACTTCAGAAAAATACCAAAAGAAAATAAATAGGGAAAAGGTTTTACAGTAATAATGATTACCTAAGTTACCCATACCAGAATCACTACCACTTTTACCTTATTTGGGGGAAAAAATATGGGAAATTCCACTGTCAACAAGTACTTGTGAAGAGATTAAAAGTCCATTTTGCAAAGAATATCAGCAAAAAGATATTCTCTACTTTAATGGTGAAAAGGGAAACCTTTTCAATAAATGGTGCTTGGAAAACTGGATGCCCACTTGCAAAAGAATGCAATATACAAAAATTAACTAAAAATGGACCAAATACCTAAATATAAGACCTAAAACTGTAAAAATCCTTTGAAGAAAACATGAGGTAACATTTGCAGTAATTTCTTGAATATCACACCAAACACAAAGGCACAAAAGAAAAAAAGAGATAAAATGCAGTTTCATCAAAATTTAAAACTCTCGTGCATTAAAAAGGACATGACAACAGAGACACAAGATAACCTATGGAATGCAGGGACATATTTGCAAATCATGTATCTGATAAAGGTAAATATGAAAACTACATAACTTGACAAAAAAACAATAAAAATATTGATAATGGTTTTCAATAGTCATTTCTCCAAAGAACATATACAAATGGCTAATAAAACACATGAAAGGATGTTCAACCTTACTAGCCATGAGAGAAATACTAAGAAAAAACAAAATGAGATACCACTTTTCACCCATTAGGATGGGTATTAACAAAAACAGAAGATAAACGTTATTAAGAATGTGAAGAAATTGAAACCCTCGTGGACTGCTAGTGGGAACATAAAATGGTTCAACTGGTATAGAAAACAGTTTAGTAGTTACTGAAAAGGCTAAATATAAAATTACCATATAATCTATTCTATATAATACCATATAATTCAGCTCCTAGGTTTTTACCCACATAAGTTGAAAGCAGGGACTAGAACAGATATGTGTGTGCCAATGTTCATAGCAACATTGTTTAAATGAGCCAAAAGGCAAAAACTGTGCCAATCAATAGATAAACAAAATGTGGCATACACATATAAATTATTATTCGGCCATAAAAAGAAAAGATGTTCTGATACATGCTACAACATGGATGAACCTTGAAGGAATTAACACTGAGTGAAACCAGCCAGATAAAAAATGGCAAAAATAGCATGATTCCACCTATATGAGGTACCTGGAATAGGCAAATTAAGAGACAGACAATAGATTAGAGGTTACAAGGTCTACAGGGAGAGGTTATTTTTCTTTATGGTTACAGGGTTCCCCCTTTGGCATAATGAAAATGTTTGGAAACAGATACTGGTAGTGGTTGCACAATACTGTAAATGTAATTAATGCCACTCAATTCTACAGTAAAAAATGGTTTAAATGGTATAAAAAACTGAAGATGACTGGGGAAATTAATTTAAAAATATATAGAAAACATAAAAACATACCTATATAATTGTATGTCAATTATACTCAATAAATAAGTTTATAAAAATAAAAACACATAGAAATAAATACTAGAAGTATTTTTAAATGGAGCAATTAAACTGTCAGTTTGTGCTTTTAAGGATATTAAGAATCCATTTTGCAAAATTCACATTTTACAAAATTTATGATCAAAATTTTTTCTCAAATGATTTAAAGTGACAAAGTAAATCAGGAAAAAGTGTATATATAAATGCACTAACAAAGTTCTTATAGTCAAAACTTACCAGGGCATTTTCTTTAATTTCAAGATTCTTTAGGGCCACAGCTCCTACAAAATAATAATAATAATAATTAAATTGAACTATTGAAATATTTTTCATTTTAAAAGTTAGGTATAGTTTATTCCTAAAATGATATATTAAGTAAAAAAAATTACAAATAAATGTACAGAACAGAAAACAGAATCCAACTACAATTATATTAGTACACCTTCATTCTTCAATTTGTCTAAGATTTTAACTAAAACATCATTTATTGCAAGTTATAACCTCTGCACAGTTGCAGTGACATGTTTTTACATTTTAATCAAAATTACACAAATAATACAAATCTAGCAATGTAACATGATCTAAGAATAATATATGAAAAATGAATTGTATTTAAATATACTTGGTATGAACTGGAGAGAATTTTTTAAATCCCAAATAAACCAGATATATAAAATAAAGTTCCCAAACTGAAATGCAAAGAGAAAAATAAAACATAAAAAATGTCCAAGAACTGTAGGATAATTGTAATAGTTGTAATATGTACATAATGGGAATAACTGACGAAAAAAAAAGAGCAGCAAAAACAGTGGAGTAATAATGGCTGAGAATTTTCCAAAATTAGTGATAAACCATAGCTCAAGCAAACTCAGAGAACACGAAGTAGAATAACCCTCTGACACACACACACACACACACACACACACACACACAAATCTGCATTTAGGCATATCATAATTAAACTGAAGAAAAGCCAAAGATTAAGAAATATCTTGACAGTCATCCAGAAACTCCTCTTATGGCTATATATCCAAAGGAAAGGAAAATGGGAACACTCCCATGTTCATTGCGGCATTATTCACAACAGCCAAGATATGTTACCAACCTAAGTGTGTATATCAACAGATTAGTAGATAAAGATGTGATACACACACAGTGAAATATTCAACCATGACAAAAAAAGAAATCCTGCCATTTGCCATAACATGGATGGACTTTGGAGGGCATTATCTTTAATAAGATAAGCCAGACACAGACTGGTGCAGCCACTGTGGAAAATAGTATGGAGATTCCTCAAAAATTAAAAATGGAACTGCCTTTTGACCCAGCCATCCCACTTTTAGGAATATATCCCAAGAACACCACATCAATGATTCAAAAAAAAGAAATGCAGCCCCATGTTTATGGCAGCATTGTTTACAATAGCCAATATCTGGAAACAGCCCAAGTGCCTGTCAGTGGACCAGTAGATTCAACAGCTATGGTACATATAAACAATGGAATACTATGGAGCCATGAAAAAGAAGGAAATTTTACCTTTTGAGACAACATGGATGAACCTGGAAACTATTATGTTAAGTAAAATAAGCCAGGCAGAGAAAAAAAAAAATCATATGACCTCACTCATTTGAGGAATCCAATGAACAATTTGAACTGAGGAGTGGAATAGAGACAGAGGCGGGATCAATGGGTCCAGAGGGAAAGCGGACAGAGGGAAAAGGGATGATAGGAAGGGATCAGAAAAGGGAAAGAGATTGGTAAAGTTTTACACACATAACACAGCGTTATAGAGAACAGAAAAGCTAATCCTGGAGAAACAAAGGGAGGGCGTTGTGTAGAGGGGGAAAAGGGGAATGTTGAGGGGAACACGGGGGGAGGGGGATTGTAATAGTTGTAATACGTGCATAATGTGCATTTGGGGGAACACTAGAATCTATGTAAACACAATAACTTAAAATTTAAAAAAAAGAAAATGATAAGCCAGACACAGAAAAACAAATACTGTATGTGGGATATAAAAAAGTCAAACTCATAGAAATAGAGTAGAATGGTTGTTACCAGGGGCTGGTATGTGGGGAAATTGGGGAGATACTGTTAAACCTGCAACTAGAAAATGAGTAAGTTTTGGAGATTTAATGTACATCATAGTGATTACAGTTAATAATATTGCATTATGTACGCCAAAACTGCTAAGAGACTAAATCCTAAATGTTCTCCCCCCCCAAAAAAAAATGATAATTATGTGGTGTGATAAAGGTGTTAGCTAAAGCTACAGTGATAATCATACTACAACACAGGGTGGAGTAAGAGGAGGTTTACAGTTGTTCCTAAGGAATATAGTATACGATAATTAATAAACAAAACAGGAATAAATTCTGTGTTTTGCATATGCAGAACCACTAACCTACTTTTGCTCAACCGTTATAAAAATGTATCAAATCAACATGTTGTATACCTTAAATTTACACAATGTTATATGTAAATTAGATCAACAAAAAATGAAAAATCTCAAATGAAAACAGAGAAACACACATATATACATATAGCACACAACCCAACAGAGGTATAAGAAATAACTGACTTGACAAATTCACTAGAGAAAGTCGAAAGCTGACTCAAACTGAAAAAGAATGAATCAGAAAACTTGAAAACAAGTTATTCAGAAATACTGAGAAGCAAATATTTTAAATAAAGAAAAGTGAAACAAGCCTAAGGAACCCATGGGATATCATCAAATGTATGCATTATGGAAGTCCAAAAGGAGGAAAAATAAGGGAAAGAAAAGTTATTTGAAGAAATAGTGGCCAAAATCCCCAAATTTCAGGAAAGATGTGGACATATGAATCCAAGAGACAAAGGCAGCAAGAAATAATAGATATTACATATACAGATTCCTCTAAGATTATCAGTAGATTTATCTGCAGAACCTTGCAAGCCAGAACACAGAAATAAGATAGTTCAAAATTTTAAAGTACTGGAAAAAAAATGTCCACTGAGAATATTATACCCAGCAGAATATCTTACCTATTTCAAAAATGAGTAAAAAAATTAAGATATCCTCAGATAAACAAAGGCTGAGGGAGCTCATTACCAGTAGATAAATCTTACAAGAAATTTTAAAGGGAGAACAAGTTGAAAAAATGCTAGGGAGTAACTTAAAACCATATGAAAAAATATACATAAAGTTCTGAAGTAATGGTAAATACATGGAGAAATAAAAGAAACAGTATTAGTATAATTTTATTTTGTAATTTTACTTTTGTTCTTTTACAGAATTTAAAAGGTAAAGGAATAAAAAAAGAATAAATCCATGTTAATAGATACATAATGTATAAAAATGTTATATAACATCAATAACAAAGTTGGGGAGGCAGGCCCAAGTCCTTCTGATTGAGGCCCAAAAAAGAGAAAAAAAAAAGTTGGGGAGGTGAACTAGAAATGACTAAAGCTACTGATTTGATTAAAGTTGACATCACTTTAAAATATACTGTTGTAAATTTAAAATATTATGTCATCCCTGTGGAACCACAAAGAAAATATCTATAGAATATATACAAAAGGAAATAAGGGTATCAAAATGTGTCGTTACATAAAAAACTGAACACAAGAGTAAGGAAAAAATGACAAAGTTAAAAGACATTTTAAAAATAATTAACAAAATGGCAATAGTAACTTCCTTCTCAGTAATTTTTATTGAATTTATTGGTATGACATCAGTTAATAAAATTATATAGGTTTCGGGCATACAATTCTATAATACATCATCTCTATACTGTATTGTGTGCTCAACACCCCAAGTCAAGTCTCCTTCCAACACCACTTATCTCCCCATACCCTCTTCTACCTCCTCCCAATCCTCTTGGTAATTACCACACCAGTGTCTCTATGAGTTTATTTTTGTGCTTAATCCCTCACCTTTTCACCCAGATCTGCAACCCTTCTCCCCTCTGACAGCTGTCAGTCTGTTCCTACCTATAAGTCTGTCTCTATTCTGTTTTTTAATTTATTTTGTTCATTAGATTCCCCATATGAGTGAAATCACTTAGCATAATACTATCAAGGTCCATCCACGCTGTTGCAAAGGGTAAGATTTCCTTTTTTGTTTTTGTTTTTTTATGGCCTAATATTATTCCATTGTGTAAATGAACCACAGCATTTGTATCCACTCATCTACTCATCTGGCTATTGTAAATAACATTGTAATGAACATAGGAGCGCAGATATTCATTCAAATTAGTGTTTCAGGGTTTCTTCAGGTATATTCCCACAAGTAGAATCGCTGGGTCATAAAGCAGTTCCATATTTAATTTTTTTGAAGTCAATCCCATACTGCTTTCCACGTGGCTGTACCAGTCTGTATTCCCACCAACAGTGGACAAGGGATCCCTTTTCTCCATATCTTCACCAAAATTTTTTTTTTTTTTTTCTTTTATTTTTTTAATTTTTTTTTCATTTTTCTGAAGCTGGAAACAGGGAGAGACAGTCAGACAGACTCCCGCATGCGCCCGACCGGGATCCACCCGGCACGCCCACCAGGGGCGGTGCTCTGCCCCCCAGGGGGCGATGCTCTGCCCATCCTGGGCGTCGCCATATTGCGACCAGAGCCACTCTAGCGCCTGAGGCAGAGGCCACAGAGCCATGCCCAGCGCCCGGGCCATCTCTGCTCCAATGGAGCCTTGGCTGCGGGAGGGGAAGAGAGAGACAGAGAGGAAAGCGTGGCGGAGGGGTGGAGAAGCAAATGGGCGCTTCTCCTGTGTGCCCTGGCCGGGAATCGAACCCGGGTCCTCCGCACGCTAGGCCGACGCTCTACCGCTGAGCCAACCGGCCAGGGCCACTTCACCAAAATTTATTGTTGATTTATTGATGACAGCCATTCTGACAAGTGAGATGTTATCTCACTGTGGTTTTAATTTGCAATTCTCTGATAATTACTAAGAGTGAGCATCTTTTCATATGACTATTGGTCATCTGTATGTCTTCTTTGGAGAAGTATCTATTCAGGTCCTTTACCTATTTTTAATTAGATTGCTTTTGTGGTGTTGAATTGTATAAGTTCTCTATAAATTTTGTATAATATATATTAACCCTTTATCAGATGTATCACTGGCATGTAGGCTCTCCCATTCAGTGGGCTGTCTTTTTATTTTGTTGATGGTTCCCTTGGCTTTGCAAAACCTTTTTAGTTTGATGTAGTCCTCCCTTTTATATCTATTTCCCTTGCCCAAGGAGACAGATTAGAAAAAATATATATTGTTAAAAGAAATGTACGAGATTTTACTGCCTATGTTTTATTCTAAAATCCCTAGGGTTTTGGTACTAACATTTAAATTTTTAATCCATTTCAGGTTACTCTTGTTTGTTGTAAGAAGGTGGTCTAGTTTTGTGTTTTTCTTTCATCTGTCCAATTTTCTCAACACCATTCACTGAATAGGCTGTTTTCATCCCATTGAATGTTCTTGCCTCCTTTGTCAAATATTAGCTGACCATAAACGAGTGGGTTTATTTCTGGACTATTTTGTTCTATTGAGTTGTATGTATGTTTTTTTTATTCCAGCACCATGCTGTTTTGATTACTATGGTCTTGTAGTATAGTTAGCTATATTGGGGAGTGTGATTCCTCCAACTTTGTTCTTCTTTCTCAAGATTGCTGTGGCTATTCAATGTCATTTGAGGTTCCATATAAATTTTTGGAATGTTTGTTCTAGTTCTGTGAAACATGCCATTGGTATCTTGATAGGCATTGTGTTGAATCTATAGATTGCTTTGGGTAGTATGAACATTTGAATATGTTCATTCTTCCTATCCATGAAAAACATATATGCTTCCACTTATTTGTATCTTCTGCAATTTTTTTCTTCAGTGTCATAATTTTCTAAGTACAAGTCTTTCTCAGTACAGGTCTTTCTTGGTTAAATTTATTCCTAGGTATTTCATTCTTTTTGAAGAAACTGTGAATGGGATTGTTTTCTGTTTCCCTTTCTGATAAATTATTACTGGTATATAAAAATGCAACTGATTTTTGGTTACTTTGTATCTTGCTACTTTATAAATTAATTTATCCACGCTAGTAGTTTTTGATGGTATCTTTAGGGTGTGCTATGGACAATATCAAGTCATCTGCAAGTAATGATAGTTTTACTTCTTCCTTTCCAAATCAGATACCTTTTTTGTCTGACTGCTGAGGCTAGGACTTGAGTAAGTATGATGAAAGCAAGTATCTCTGTCTCCTTCCCAATCTTAAGTAAAATGTTTTTAGTTTTTGCCTGTCAAGTATGATGTTGGTGAGGGTTGTCATATGTGGCCTTTATTACATTGAAATATGTTCCCTCTATTCCCACTTTACTGAGAGTTATTATCATTTCTGACCGGTTCTTTTTTATGGTTTCTATGTCCTCTTCCATGCTGTTGTAGTTCTAAGTTCCTTGAACATCCTTTAACCATTTTTCTGAACTCTATATCTGATAAGTTGTTTGCCTCCATTTCATTTAGTTCTTTTTCTGGAGATTTCTCCTGTTCTTTTATTTGGAACATGTTTCTTTGTCTCCCTATTTTGGCTGCTTCTTTTTGTTTGTTTCTATGTATTAGGTAGAGCTGCTATGACTCAGTCTTGGTAGGTGGTCTTATGTAGAAGGTGTCCTGTGGGATTATCAATAATTAATTTAAATGTATACAGACTCCCCAATCAAAAGACAAAGTTGGGCACAATGGATTTTTAAAAATAATATAGGATCCTACTATATGCTGTCTACAAGAGACTCACTTTAGCTGTAACAACACATATAGGTTGAAATAAAAGGACGAAAAAAGATTTCCTGTGCAAACAATAATCAAAAGGCAGAGATGTATGCATGTGTTACGTGCCATTGAGTCAGCTCCCACTCCTGGTGACCACATGAATGAATGGTATCCACATTGTCCAGTCCTCAACAGCCCTGCTCAGCTTCTGAAGACTCATACCTGTAGCTTCTTTGTGGAGTCAATCCACTTATATGTGGTTTTCCTCTTCTCCTGCTACCTTCTATTTTTTTCCAGAATTGTCTTTTCCAAAGAACTCTGCCTTCTTATGATATGACCAAATTAGGACAGCTTCAGTTTTGACATTTTTACCTCCAGCAATGTTTCAAGCTTAATTTGCTCAAGGACCCACTTATTCATCATTCTGGTGGTCTAGGGCAGTGGTCCTCAAACCCTGGGCCGCGGACCAGTACCAGTCTGTGGGCCATTTGGTACCGGTCTGCAGAGTAAGAATAAATAACTTACATTATTTCCGTTTTATTTATATTTAAGTCTGAACGATGTTTTATTTTTTTTAAATGACCAGATTCGGAGGCCTGAAGATGTCAGCAGAGTAGGCAGATGCACAGACTCCCAGCTCTCACCACCAAACTATAATACAAATCAACTTAGGAAAAGTCAGCATGAAAAACCAACTCTGGACTACAAGAACAGCTCTCAAAAACCAAGGAGCAAAGAAGAAACCACAACAAACCAGGTAGGGAGTGCCTGAATCTCCCCTGCTTACAGGAACGGAGGGGAGGGTGAGGCTAAGAGCCCAGAGAGGCTCTCACTTCAGAGAAAAGAGCAGAAAATAATGCTCACAGCCACTTGCCTGGCGACCAGGGAGCGAGGTGTGTTGAAAGGACTGGCTTATCTTCCAAGTGGAAAGGGGAGAGAGAGGGACAGATGGTGAGGAGCAGAGGAATGCAGGGGACAACCTAAAAAAGCTGACTCATCCAGTACTAGAGTCAGCCATAGCTGGAGGAGGGACTGATCCTTGCAAAGAACAGAACTGAATTGCTTCCAGATCATAAATCTCCAGACATCTCTCCAGCTCAAATCAGCACAAGAAACAGCTGAAAACAAGAAGTGGGGAGGAGGGGCAGTAACTCAGGTCTCCATGGAGATCTGAGATACACCTCCCCCTACTGAAGCTGAGAAAACACCATGCCCCCAGGGAGATTAATTGGTGGAAGAGGCCTTCAGAGTCTCAGGTTACACCCATCGGCATTCCTGGATACAGTTTCAAGGAAGCTCCCTGCTGAGATCAGTAAACAAGATTATCACCTGTTAAGAAAACAAACAAATCAAGACTTCAAAGCAACCCAAACCGAAAGTGGATTACAAATAATAGCTGATGCCAACCCAAGAAGACCTAGAAATAACACATTTGAAAATTGGAGGCAGACAACACCAAGCCTATACTCAACCAGCTCTACAAGTAAAACACCCAAACACAGAAATGAGAAGACAAAGAAGTGCAATCCAAATGAAACCACAAGAGAAACCTTCAGGAATTGAACTGAGTGATATGGAAATAACCAAACTTCTGGATGCGGAGTTCAAAATAATGATTGTAAAAATGCTTAGGGATCTTAGAACAACAATGGATGGTCATTACGAACACCTAAATAAAGAAATAGCAAGTATAAAAAAGGATACTGAAATATTAAAAAAGAATCAGTCGGAGATGACAAACACTATATCAGAAATGAAGACCACAATGGAAGGAATTAAAAACAGGATGGATAGAGCTGAGGATCAAATCAGTGAGTTGGAAGATCAACTTGAATGAAGGCAAGAAAGCAGAGAAGAAAAAAGAAAAGAGACTCAAAAAGTCTGAGGAAGCTCTTAGAGAGCTCTGTGACAACATGAAGAGAAATAACATCCGCATCATACGTGTTCCTGAAGAAGAAAAGAAAGAACAAGGAATAGAGACTTTGCTCAATCATATCATAGCTGAAAACTTCCCTAAATTAATGCAGGAGAAACTCTCACAAGTTCAAGAAGCACAGAGAACTCCATTAAAGAGAAACTCAAAGAAACCTACACCAAGATACATCATAATTAAAATACCAAAGCTAAGTGATAAAGAGAAAATATTAAAAGCTGCTAGAGAAAAAAAGGCTATCACCTACAAAGGACCCCCCTTAAGGATGACATCAGACTTCTCAACAGAAACATTTGAGGCCAGAAGGGAATGGCAAGAAATATTCAAAGTAATGCAGAACAAGAACCTACAACCAAGACTACTTTATCCAGCAAGGCTATCATTTAAAATTGAAGGACAAATAAAAAGCTTCCCAGAAAAAAAAAAAACCCTCAAGGAATTCATTACAATCAAACCAATGCTGCAGGAAATGTTAAGTGGCATGGTGTAAACAGATCACAGTGGGAAAAGAACATAGCAAAAAAGGAATACAAATTTAAGGAATAAAATGGCAATAAAAAACTACATATCAATAATAACCTTAAATGTAAATGGATTAAATGATCCAATCAAAAGACATAGGGTAGCTGCATGGATAAGAAAACAGAACCCGTACATATGCTGTCTACAAGAGAAACACTTTAAAACAAAAGATGCACATAGACGGAAGGTAAAAGTATGGAAAAAATATTTCATGCAAATGGAAATGAAAAAAAAAGTTGGGGTAGCAATACTTATATCAGACAAAATGGACTTTAAAACAAAGACTATAGTAAGAGAAAAAGAAGACCACTACATAATGATAAAAGGAGCAATACAATAGGAAGATATAACTATTATAAATATCTAAGCACCTAATATAGGAGCACCTAAATATATAAAGCAGACTTCGATGGATATAAAGAGCAAGATCAACAGCAATACTATAATAGTAGGGCATTTAACGGCCCTGGCCGGTTGGCTCAGTGGTAGAGTGTCGGCCTGGCGTGCAGGAGTCTCGGGTTCAATTCTCGGCCAGGGCACACAGGAAAAGCGCCCATCTGCTTCTCCACCCCTCCTTTCCTTCCTCTAGGTCTCTCTCTTCCCCTCCCGCAGCCAAGGCTCCATTGGAGCAATGTTGGCCCAGGCACTGAGGATGGCTCCATGGCCTCTGCCTCAGGCGCTAGAATGGCTCTGGTTGCAACAGAGCGATGTCCAGATGGGCAGAGCATCACCCCTTGGTGGGCGTGCCAGGTGGATCCCGGTCAGGTGCATGCAGGAGTCTGTCTGACTGCCTCCGTTTCCAACTTCAGAAAAATAAATGGTGGCCTAACACCAAAAAAAAAAAACCCACAAAAAAAAAAAAAAACAGTAGGGGATTTAAATACCCCATTAACATCACTAGATAGATCCTCAAGAAAGAAAATTAACAAAGAAACAGCAGACTTAAAGGACATACTAGATCAACTCGATTTAATAAATATCTTCAGAACCTTTCACCCTATAGCAGCTGAATATACATTCTTTTCAAGTGCTCATGGTACATTCTCTAGGATAGACCACATGTTAGGGCACAAAGGTGGTCTCAACAAATTTAAGAAGACTGAAATCATATCAAGCACTTTCTCTAATCACAATGGCATGAAACTAGAAATCAACCACAACAGAAAAGCTCAAAAATTCTCAAACACATGGAAACTAAATAGCAGGTTGTTAAATAACAAATGGATTAAGAATGAGATCAAAGAATAAAAAAATTCCTAGAAACGAATGACAATGAGCATACAACAATTCAAAATTTATGGGACACAGCAAAAGCACTACTGAGGGGGAAGTTCATAGCACTACAGGCACACTTTAAGAAACAAGAAAAAGCTCAAATAAAGAACTTAACCCTGCATCTAAAAGAACTAGAAAAAGAACAGCAAGTAAAGCCCAGAGGTAGTAGAAGGAAGGAAATAATAAAGATCAGAGCAGAAATAAATGACATGGAGGCTAAAGAAACAATACAGACGATCAATGAAACTAGGAACTGGTTCTTTGAAAAGGCAAACAAGATCGATGAACCTTTAAGTAGACTCACCAAGAATAAAAGAGAGGACTCAAATAAAATTAGAAATGAGAGTGGAGAAATAACTACTGACACAACAAAAATACAAAATATTGTAAGAAAATACTATGAAGAGGTCCTGGCCGGTTGGCTCAGTGGTAGAGCGTCGGCCTGGCATGCAGAAGTCCCGGGTTCGTTTCCCGGCCAGGGCACACAGGAGAGGTGCCCATCTGCTTCTCCATCCCTTCCCCTCTCATTCTTCTCTGTCTCTCTCTTCCCCTCCCGCAGTGAGGCTCCATTGGAGCAAAGATGGCCCGGGCGCTGGGGATGGCTCCTTGGCCTCTGCCCCAGGCGCTAGAGTGGCTCTGGTCGCAACAGAGCGACACCCCGGAGAGGCAGAGCATTGCCCCCTGGTGGGCAGAGCGTCGCCCCCTGGTGGACGTGCCCGGTGGATCCCAGTCGGGCGCATGCGGGAGTCTGTCTGACTGTTTCCCCCTGTTTCCAGCTTCAGAAAAATACAAAAAAAAAAAGAAAATACTATGAAGAATTGTATGCCAAAAAACTAGACAACCTAGATGAAATGGACAAATTCCTTGAGACATACAATCTTCCAAAAATCAATCTGGAAGAATCAGAAAACCTAAACAGACCAATTACAACAAATGAGATCAAAACAGTTATCAAAAAACTCCCAACAAAGAAAAGTCCTGGGCCTGATGGCTTCACAAGTGAATTATACCAAATATTCAAAGAAGAACTGACTCCTATCTTTCTCAAGCTATTTCAAAAAATTCAAGAGGAAGAAAGACTTCCAAGCTCCTTTTATGAGGTGAGCATAATACTGACTCCAAAACCAGGCAAAAACAACACAAAGAAAGAAAATTATAGGCCAATATCCCTGGAGAATATAGATGCTAAAATCCTCAACAAAGTATTAGCAAACCAGATCCAACAATATATGGAAAAAATCATACACCATGATCAAGTGGGATTTATTCTGGGGAGGCAAGGCTGGTACAATATCTGCAAATCAATCAATGTGATTCATCATATAAACAAAAGGAGAAAAACCACATGATAATTTCAATAGATGCAGAAAAAGCATTTGATAAAATCCAGCACCCGTTCATGATCAAAACTCTCAACAAAGTGGAAATACAGGGAACATACCTCAACATGATAAAAGCCATCTATGACAAACCCACAGCCAACATCATACTCAATGGGAAAAAATTAAAAGAAATCCCCTTAAGTTCAGGAACAAGGCAGGGGTGCCCTTTTTCACCACTCTTATTCAACATAGTTCTGGAAGTCCTAGCCACAGCAATCAGACAAGAAGAAGAAATAAAAGCATTCAAGTTGGAAAAGAAGAAGTAAAGCTATCATTATTTGTAGATGATATGATATTGTATATAGAAAACCCTAGAGTCTCAGTCAAAAAACTACTGGACCTGGCCCTGGCCGGTTGGCTCAGTGGTAGACCGTCGGCCTGGCGTGCAGAAGTCCCGGGTTCGATTCCCAGCCAGGGCACACAGGAGAAGCGCCCATCTGCTTCTCTACCCCTCCCCCTCTCTGCCTCTCTCTTCCCCTCCCACAGCCGAGGCTCCACTGGAGCAAAGATGGCCCGGGCGCTGGGGATGGCTCCTCGGCCTCTGCCCCAGGTGCTAGAGTGGCTCTGGTCGCAACAGAGCGACCCCCCAGAGGGGCAGAGCATCGCCCCCTGGTGGGCAGAGCGTTGCCCCCTGGTGGGCGTGCCAGGTGGATCCCGGTCGGGCGCATGTGGGAGTCTGTCTGACTGTCTCTCCCCATTTCCGGCTTCAGAAAAGTACAGGGGAAAAAAAAAAAAAAAAACTACTGAATCTGAGAAATGAATTCAGCAAAGTGGCAAGATATAAAATCAAAGCTCAGAAATCAGAGGCATTTTTGTACACCAACAATAAACAGTCAGAAAGAGAAATTAAGGAAACAATCTCCTTCACCATTGCAACCAAAAAAATAAAGTACCTAGGAGTACATTTAACCAAGGAGACTAAAGACTTGTACTCGGAAAATTATAAAACATTGATAAAATAAATCAAGGAAGATATAAACAAGTGGAAGGATATACCGTGCTCATGGTTAGGAAGAATAAACACCATTAAAATGTCTATATTACCCAAAGTAATTTATAAATTCAATGCAATACCAATTAAAATACCAATGACATACTTTAAAAATATAGATCACATATTCCAAAAGTTTATATGGAACCAAAAGAGAACACAAATAGCCTCAGCAATCTTAAAAAAGAAGAATAAAGTGGGAGGTATCACACTTCCTGATATCAAGTTATACTTCAAAGCCATTGTACTCAAAACAGCCTGGTACTGGCATAAGAACAGGCATATAGATCAATGGAACAGAACAGAGAACCCAGAAATAAACCCACAGCTCTATGGACAACTGATATTTGACAAAGGAGGTAAGAGCATACAATGGAGTAAAGACAGCCTCTTTAATAAATGGTGTTGGGAAAACTGGACAGCTACCTGCAAAAAAATGAAACTAGACCACCAACTTACACCATTCACAAAAATAAACTCAAAATGGATAAAAGACTTAAACATAAGCTGTGAAACCATAAGCATCTTAGAAGAAAAACATAGGCAGTAAGCTCTCTGACATCTCTCGGAGCAATATATTTGCTGATTTATCTCCATGGGCAAGTGAAATAAAAGACAGGATAAACAAATGGGACTATATCAAACTAAAAAGCTTTTGCACAGCTAAAGACAATAAGAACAGAATAAAAAGACAAACTACACAATGGGAGAACATATTTGACAATACGTCTGATAAGGGGTTAATAACCAAAATTTATAAAGAACTCGTAAATCTCAACACCAGGAAGACAAACAATCCAATCAAAAAATGGGCAAAAGAGATGAATAGACACTTCTCCAAAGAGGACATACAGATGGCCAACAGGCATATGAAAAAATGCTCAACATCACTAATCATTAGAGAAATGCAAATTAAAACCACAATGAGATATCACCTCACACCAGTCAGAATGGCGCTCATCAACAAAACAACACAGAATAAGTGCTGTCAAGGATGTGGAGAAAAGGGAACCCTCCTGCACTGCTGGTGGGAATGCAGACTGGTGCAGCCTCTGTGGAAAACAGTATGGAGATTCCTCAAAAAACTGAAAATCGAACTGCCTTTTGACCCAGCTATCCCACTTTTAGGAATATACCCCAAGGACACAATAGAACGGCTCGAAAAGGAGAAATGCACCCCCATGTTTATGGCAGCATTGTTCACAATAGCGAAGATCTGGAAACAGCCCAAGTGTCTGTCAGATGACAAGTGGATTAAAAAGCTTTGGTATATATATACTATGGAATACTACTCAGCCAAAAGAAATGATGACATCAGATCATTTACAATAACATGGATGGACCTTGATAACATTATACAGAGTGAAATAAGTAAATCAGAAAAAAACTAAGAACTATATGAATCTATACATAGATGGGACATAAAAATGAGACTCAGAGACATGGGCAAGAATGTGATGGTAACGGGGGGGGGCGGGGAGGGATGGGGTGGGAAGGAGAGAGAGGGGGTGGGGGAGGGCAGGGGCACAAAGAAAACCAGATAGAAGGTGATGGAAGACAATTTGACTTTGGGTGAGGGGTATACAGCATAATCAAATGTCAAAATAATCTGGAGATGTTTTCTCTCAACATATGTACCCTGATTTATCAATGTCACTTCATTAAATTTAATAAAAATAAAATTAAATTAAAAAAGTTGAAAACAATATCGTAAATAAAAGAAACATTTTATCAATTGCAACAATAATACATTATAATATGATAAATGCTTAAAACATTTGTAATATTTTATATTGTAATTATGCTTACATGCCTATTAATTTTTAATAATTGTAATAAAAAAGTACTCATTTAGGTAATATCTAAACGAGTACTTTTCCATTACTTTTCCATTGAATGAATATTTTTTGTCAATGTATCATCTTGTAACAATATATTGCAAATATCTAAACAAGAAATATCTTTCATATTAAATATTACGTGAATTGTGAAAAAAAAAATGACCACACCTGGCCGGTTGGCTCAATGGTAGAGCATCGGCCTGGCATGCAGGAGTCACAGGTTCAATTCCTGGCCAGGGCACATAGGAGAAGCGCCCATCTGCTTCTCCACCCCTCCCCCTCTCCTTCCTCTCTGTCTCTCTCTTCCCCTCCTGCAGCCAAGGGTCCACTGGAGCAAAGTTGGCCCGGGCACTGAGGATGGCTCTATGGCCTCTGCCTCAGGCGCTAGAATGGCTCTGGTTGCAACAGAGCAATGGCCCAGATGGGTGGAGTATCGCCCCTGGTGGGCATGCTGGGTGGATCCTGGCCAGGCGCATGTGGGAGTCTGTCTGACTGCCTCCCCATTTCCAACTTCAGAAAAATACAAAAAAAAAAAAAAAAAAAAAAAAGACCAGATTCCCTCTGTTACATCCTTGTAAGACTCACTCTTGACACTTGTCTCGATCACATGATACATTTATCCATCCCACCATAAAGGCCTGTCCGTGAAAACATTTTCTGACATTTAACAGGTCCATGGCCCAAAAAAGGTTGGGAACCACTGGTCTAGGGTTTCCGAGAGCTTTCCCTCAACACTGTATTTCAAATGAATCTTTCCCCCCTCAATCAGCCTTCTTCATTGTCCAGCTTTCTCATCCACACACAGCAACTGGGAATGTGTGGATGATCTTAGCCCTGGTCCCTAATGACACATCCTTGCTCTTGATGATCTTTCCTAATTCTTCCACTGCTGCCAAGTCTCAGCCTCCTCTTGATTTCTTTGGTGCTGTCTCCATTTGAAATGTTGACTGCACCAAGGTATGCAAAATCTTTAACAATGTCAATATCTTCATAGTCTGTTAAAGTTGTGTATTTCTTCTACAGTCATGATTTTTGTCTCCTTGATGTTCAAATCACTAATGCTTTGGCAATTTCTCCTCTAAAAGTTATTTCAAACCACTGCTACTTTCAGCCAGTAAGATGGTCATCTACATATCTTAAGTTATTAATATTTCTTCTACCAATTTTCACTCCTCCTACCTCTGAGTCTATCTAGTCCAGTGTCCATATATATGTCCTAGTACAGATTTTAAACACAGGAAGAGAAAATGCACCCTTGTTTGACAACTTTACATATAGGAAACCATTCTGTCTCACCATATTCTGTCCTGAGTGGCTTTTTGCGCACAACAAAAGTTATACATCAAAACACTCAAGTGCTGAGACACACCCATTTCTTTAAGAGATATTTACAGCTTTTCATGATCCACAAAGTCAAAGGCTTTACTGTAGTCTATAAAACATAGACTAACCTTCTTCCGAAATTCTTTGGAGCATGCTAGTATCCAAAGAATGTCCACAATTAGACCTCAAGTACCTCTTCCTTTACTGAACCAGGGTGAACACCCAGCACTTCTTGTTCTACCTAATGTAGAAATCTTTGTTATATCACCTTGAGCATCACTTTGTGTGTGAAATTAAGGTGATGGTCCTATAATTATTGCACTTCTTGGCCTCTCCTTTCTTAAAACTTGGGATGTATATTGACCATTTCCAGTTTGTAGGCCTCTGTTTTATTTTCCATTATTTCTTGATATATCCACATTAGGATTTTTGAGAGATCAGTCTCTGTGGTTTTATAGGTATCCCAGTTAACCCTGGTAATCTACTTTTCCCAATACTTTCAGAGCAGTTTTCACTTCACTTTCTAGAATTACAGGTTCTTCCTCTTAAGAATCTTCTCTAAAGGTATCTGTCATCTGTCTTTTCTGTATGGATTTTTCAATATATTGTTGCCACTTTCCCTTATTTTCTTCTGGTCAGATAATCTCTCTCCTTGGTGATAGTTCTGCCTTCCTATTTTCAGTTTGAATTTCATTTTAGTTCTTGAATCTTCTGATAGAGGTCACTTGTTTTTCCTTTTTTATTATTCTCTTCTATCTCGTTACATGGACTACTGTAATAGTGCTCTTCATTCTACATGATAGTACTTGAAAAACTGCATTCAACATTCTCAACTTGCTTTTGTCACCTTTTTACTTTTGTCTGTCTTTAAGAATTGTTTAGTGTACCTTCCTTCATCCATCTTGATTTTTCCTTCTAGCATTGTTTTTTCTTAATCTTCTCTAATAAGAT
Source organism: Saccopteryx bilineata (assembly GCF_036850765.1). NCBI lineage: Eukaryota > Metazoa > Chordata > Mammalia > Chiroptera > Emballonuridae > Saccopteryx > Saccopteryx bilineata. The sequence continues at coordinate 51,196,393 of NC_089491.1, forward strand.
TTCTAGTTTCAATCTACAGTTCTTCTGGTTCTCAGTCAATCAAGTTTAATAGTCTCTTTTTTTTGGACTTCAAATCCATCAGGAATGTTATTTACATTATATTTTGGCACTACAATTCTTAGTGTTCTTTGGCTTTATTCTAATGTTTCATAGTTGCTGGTCAGCACCACAGTCTGCTCCTGTTCTGGCTTTGGCAGAGCGAATGCAACCTCTCCATCTCCTGCTTCCAATTACATAGTCTATATGATTAGGTATTAACCATCTGGTGACATCCACGTACACAGTCTTCTGTTCAGCTGTTTGAGGCATGTGTTTGCAATTGACAAGCTGCTGGCTGCACAGAAATCCATGAGCCAATTTCCTGCTTCATTTATGACCCCTAATTTCCTACTTTTGCATTCCAATCACCTATAATTTTCAGCATGTTTGGTTTGAAGTGTGATCAAATTTTTCTTGGATATTTACAGGAACTTTTGATTTCATCTTGTTCAGCTTCTGTAGCTGGGAGAACTGAATGATGGTTATGATGCTTACATTATTAGGTTTTCCTAGAAGTCTCATCATTACTCGGTCAGACCTTGCACTGTAGCCCCTAATGGGCTGCACTTCATCTCGTCTCAGTAGTGAAGCCATTCTACTTCTTCTGAGTTTGTCATTTCTGGAGTAGAACACCTTATAGCAGCCTCACTATAAATGTTGCATTCCAGTCCATTTAGTTCACTAACACCAAGTACTGGAATGTTTAGATGTTCCATCTCTTGCTTTACAATTTCCAGTTTACCTTGGTCCATGCTTGTTACAGTACCTGTTCTAACTGCATCTGTTGTGCAGCACTGTATTGTACTTTCCTTTTGCCTTTGTGCACATCAGCTGTTAGATATGCTTCTCACTTTGGTTTAGCTATGTCATTAACAACCAAGCTATTTGTACTCATTGTCTGCTCTTTCCCAGGAACTGTTTGAGTACTTTCTGACCTGAGAATCTCCTCTTTCAGCACTTTTTCATATTTCATTTTGGACTGTTTCGTCAAAGGGTTTTCAGGGTAAAATGAAATAAAAAATAAATAAAAGAAAATGCAGCAGTGATTTACCATTGTCTTCTGCTGTGCAGTGTATGGGGCCAAACCATATGTGTTTGGGTCCATGGTATTGCAATCACCAAACACGTACAAAATGTAGGTGCCCCTGCAGCAGAGATAGTTATACTAATATTAGACAAAATGGGCTGTAAGTCAATGCCATCACAACAGACAAAGACAGACATTATATACAGCGGTCCCTCGTCTATCACCGGGGTTAGGTTCCAGAACCCCCCGTGATAGGCGAAAATCCGTGAAGTAGCAACCTTATATTTATTTTATTATTTATATTTTAAGGTTTTCTATATTCTCCCCATACTCTTATAAAACTTTTTAATTTTTAGACTAGAAAATGCTTATTTTACCACAGAAATAATTAAAATGATATATATAAATACGTATATACTGAAAAATCCCACAATATAGCAAAAAATCTGCAATACGAAATTAGATATACACAATTTAAAAATCCACAATACAGTGAGACCACAAAAAGTGAAACACAATATAGCAAGGGATGATTGTAATAATAAAAGGGTCAATTCATGAAAAATACATAATTGCAGACATATAGCCACCAAACCATCAGAGCATAAAAACGTGACACATACAATAGAACTGAGAAACAAATAGCTCTACAATACTACAAGGCTTCAATAACCAACTTTACTAATGGATAGAAAAACCAGACAGAATATTAACAAGGAAAAAGATGAACTGAATTTAATAAATATACAAAACATCCTACCTAACAATAGCAGAATATGCAACTTTCTCAAGTACACATGGAGCATTCCTAGGATAGGTCACATATTAGGCAACAAAACAAATCTGAATAAATTTTAAAAAGTTAAAACCCTATCGTTTTTAATAATAATGGAGTGAATCTAGAAATCAATCAAAAGGAAACTGAAAAATCCAAAAAGAATAATATACTTTTAAACAAGCAATGAGTTAAAGAAATCACAAGAAAATTTCTTTTAAAAATTAAAATGAAAACACAATATACCAAAATTTATGGGATGTAGCAAAAGCAGTCCTGAGAAATTTATAGGTATAAATGTTTCGTTAAAAAGGAATACATATGCCAAATTAACAATTTAAATCTACACCTTAAAGAAATAGAAAAGATTAAACCTAAAGCTACCAGACATTGAAATAATAAAGATTAGAAGAGATAATCAAAATATAGAAGAGATAACCAATAGAGAACATCAATGAAATCACAGGTTGGTTATTAAAAAAAAAAAACCCAACAAAATTGATAAATCTATAGCTAGGCTAAGAAAGAAGAGTCAAATTAAGATAATAAATGAACTGGACAATACTATCCACTTTACATATACAAAAAAGATTATAAGAGAGTACTATGAACAACTGTATATCAACAATTGAATAACATAGATGAAATGGATAGAATCCTAGCAACACAACCTTAACAGTAATAAAATATAAAATACCGATAATATCAGTGGTAGTCAACCTGGTCCCTACCGCCCACTAGTGGGCATTCCAGCTTTCATGGTGAGCGGTAGCGAAGCAACCAAAGTATATATAAATAAAGAGATAGATTTAACTATAGTTAAGTTGTTTTATAAAGATTTATTCTGCCAAACTTAGTGAAAATCCAACATAAAGTACTTGGTAAGTAATTATTATTATATGCTTTAACTTGCTATAACTCTGCTTTATAAATTTTATAAAGTTACTTCCCTACTTTATAAATCACCATTACTGTGGAACCGGTGGGTGGTTAGACAATTTTACTACTAACAGAGATACAAAAGTGGGCAGTAGGTATAAAAAGGTTGACTACCCCTGGATAATATGAACAGACCTAAAATGAGCAAGGAGATTTCATCAGTAATCAAAAACCTCCTAGCAACAACAAAAAGCACAGGACCACACGGATTCACTGTGAATTCTACCAAACATTTAAAAAAAAATGCCAATCTTCCTCAAACTCTTCCAAAAATTTGAAGTGAAAGGAATACTTCCAAAATCAATCTATAAAATCAATATTAATTCAATACAAAGCCATACACCATATCCAAAAATTAACTCAAAATGGGTGAAAAACTGTTCAAAACAATAATAGCAACAGTGCACTGAATACAGTTTACAGATAAGTGAAATGAATGAAAGCAACGTTATAACAGGCAGAAAGAACAGACTGCAATATTCTGTTATAAGGATGAAGCAGTCTAGTGTTATTTAGAAGTAGAATTAACCTGACTAGGTGGTAGTGCAGTAGATAGTGTTGACCTGGGACACTGAGGACCCAGGTTCGAAACACCAAGGTCGCTGGATTGAGCACTGGCTTGCCTTGAGCTCCCAGTCAAGGCATGTACGAGAAAGCAATCAATGAACAACAAAAGTGCCGCAACGATTTGATGCTTCTCATCTCTATTCCTTTTCTGTCTGTCTCTCTCTCTCTAAAAATAAATAAATAAATAAAGTAGAATTACATTAAAAGTATACTTTAATTCTGGCAACAATTAAAAATATTTTTAAAGTGAAATTGATATTATAAGAGAAAATCATACAAAATACTCAATGAAAACCAGAGAAGGCAAAAAAAAAGGATTTTGAAAGCAAATAAAACATCCATGTTAACACAATAAATTTTAAAAATTAATTTAAAAAAGCAAACGATACAAATCGAAAAGAGCTAAAGATACGATAGCTATCGTAGGTTAAATCCATTAACCTAACTACACTACTCACAAAAATTACGCGCTCACGGAACATGAAGATACTACAGTACTTCCAGCCTTTTGTATTTTCACCAATGAAATAAAAGTTGGTTTTCCACTCATTTGCATAATCGAACAACTTTCTTTGACTTGTTTGCTTTTCTGATGTTAATAAAAATCAAATGCTTTTTTTCTATCATTTCACACTCATTTTGAAATATCCCCTAATTTTTGTGAGCAGTATATATCAATAATCACTTTAAATATTAATGGTGTTGATGTGGTAGGCAGTTAGATCTGAGCAGAGCAAGGATGATAGGCCAGGCACAAAAAGACCGCAGAGCACAAAGCTCCAGGTGCCTAGCAATGGGAAAAACTGGGAAAACAAAGACCTTACCCCCAGGTGACCTTTCCTCCCGTAGCTGGTCATGAGGTGTGGAGCCCCGGATTTCATATGGCTGATCATGAAAGTTGGACCCTCCCCTGACCTTTCCTACCCTGGCATATCACTAGTCATGTGGGCTTTAGACCCACTTAGAGGAGGAGTAAACAAGAAAACCAGATAAGAGCACTTAAGCATTAATGCCTAGAGCAGGGGTCCCCAAACTACAGCCCAAGACCATTTATCTGGCCCCCACCGCACTTCCAGAAGGGGCACCTCTTTCATTGGTGGTCAGTGAGAGGAGCATAGTTCCCATTGAAATACTGATCAGTTTATCGATTTAAATTTACTTGTTCTTTATTTTAAATATTGTATTTGTACCTGTTTTGTTTTTGTACTTTAAAATAAGATATGTACAGTGTGCATAGGGATTTGTTCATAGTTTTTTTTATAATCCAGCCCTCCAGTGGTCTGAGGGACAGTGAACTGGCCCCCTGTGTAAAAAGTTTGGGGACCCCTGGCCTAGAGATAAAATCTGGGACTCAGTTGTGTTTTAGCTCCAGGTCCAGAAAAGCAGCAAAACCAAACAAAGGAAAACCATAGCTGACCTCAGGTCCAGCTACACTGATCAATGACCAGTCAGTGGAGACCTCCAGTCGGTGAAGAACATGACCTTAAAAAGAACACACCTGGAAAACTGACGAATATCCTATTGAGATCCTCCCCTAGGACCTCCCCTAAAATCCCTCCTCTTAAAATCCCTTAAGACAGAGGTTCCAGAGCTCTCTCCTTTCAGGTAGTCCATGCCTTTCCCTTCCTCCTCCTTCTTCTTCTCGTCTTCCCTCCCAGGGACGTTTGTTCTTGTGTTTCTCTTTCTCCTAACTCTAAAGGACCTCACAAGACTTGCAACCAGGGAAGCAGTGGGCAGCAACAGCTCATCCCAGACTAACCCCCTGAACCTGTCTCCAAGATTCCTTTCTCTTAACGTTTTTCTTGCACAGACAATAAATTCTTCCTTGCTGCATTTTGTCTCTTGACTGAATTCTCTCAAGATCAGAATCAAGGTCTTGGCCTGACCTGTGTGATGCAATGGGTCAATTGTCGACCTCAAACGCTGAGGTCGCCGGTTTGAAACCCTGGGCTTGCCTGGTCAAGGCACATATGGGAGTTGATGCTTCCTGCTCCTCTCCCCTTCTCTCTCTGTCTCTCTCTCTCTCTCTGTCCCCTTTCTCTAAAATAAATAAATAAAATATAATATAAATATGTTTAAAAAAAACTTAAAAGAATCCAGTTCTTGTCACTCTCCCTGTAATATTAACAATTAAGAAATAGAGACTTGACAGAGTGGATAAGAAAACAAAAGCCAACTATAAGTTGTCTACAAGAAACCTACATTATCCTGACCTGTGGTGGCACAGTGGATAAAGTGTCGACCTGGAATGCTGAGGTTGCCAGTTCGAAACCCTGCACTTGTCTGGTCAAGGCACATATGGGAGTTGATGCTTCCTGCTCCTACACTTTTCTCTTTCTCTCTCTCTCTCTCTCTCTCTCTCTCTCTCTCTCCCCCCCCCTCCTCTCTAAAATGAATAAATACATAAAAAAATTAAATTAAATACATGTTAACCAAATTTTTTAAAAAAGAAACCTACATTAAAAATAAACACAATTAAAAACAAAGGGATCTAATTAAAACTTATAGAGCATTTCATCCAACAACAGCACAGTATGTATTCTTCTCAAGCTCACATGAAGCATTCACCAAAGTGTACCATACTCTGGGCCATAAAACATATCCTAACAAATTTAAAGAATAGAAGTCATACAAAGTTTGCTTTTCGGCCACAACAGAAATAAACTAGAAATTGGTAACAGAAAGCATGATCAATCCTAATATATGTGAAGATTATTAAATAAACACTAATTTGAAATAATACATAGGTCAAGGAAGACATCTCAAAAGTAACTTAAAACATTTTGAATCAAATAAAAATACAACTTATCAAAATTTGTGATATGTAGCAAAAGCAGAGCTCAGAGGAAGAATTACATTATTGAATGCATATATTAGAAAAAGTCTAAAATCAATAATCAAAGCTTCCACCTTAGGATTTTAGAAAAAGAGAAACTTAAATTCAAAGTAGACAGAAGAAAAATAAAAAGACCACAAATCAATGAAATGAAATTCAATACAGAATATCAACAGAGAAAAATCAATGACACCAAATACTAGTTCTTTAAAAAGATCAATAAAATTGAGCCCTGGCCAGTTGGCTCAGCAGTAGAGCATCGGCCCAGCATGTGGAAGTCCTGGGTTCAATTCCTGGTCAGGGCACACAGAAAAAGTGACCATCTGCTTCTCATCCCTCCCCCACCTCTCCTCTCTCTCTCTTTCTCCCTCTCCCTCTCCCTTCCCCTTTCTCCCTGCCTTCCATAGCCATGGCTCAAATAGTTGAAGCAAGTTGACCCCGGCACTGAGGATGGCTTCAAGGCCTTACCTCAGGTGCTAAAATAGCTCGGTTGCCAAGCAATAGAACATCAGCCCCAGACCAGGGTTGCTGGGTGGATCTTGGTCGGGGAGCATGTGGGAGTCTGGCACTCTCCCTCTCTGCCTCTCATTAAAAAAAAGAAAAGGAAAGAAAGAAAAGATCAACAAAATTTATAACTCTCTAATCAGGTTAAATAAGGAAAAAAATAAGAGACACAAATTATCAGAAATGAAAGGCTAATCAAAAATCAATTAATGTAATCCATCATATCAATGGCTGAAGACTAAAATCTGATAATCGTATCAATACATGCAAAAAATTCACTTTACAAAGTTCAACAATCTTGAAAAAATATCTCAGCAAACCAGAAATAGGGGTATATATGGTAGGAAAAAAATTAGAATATTGAATGCTTCTGGGATAGGGGCAAGGAAACTTTTGGGTGTGACATATATGTTCGTTATCTTGATCATAATGACAGTTTCCCAGATTAATACATATGTCAACATTTATCAAATTGTAGGCCTCTGCGGCTGATTCTAACGCAGACTAGCTCTTGAAAGAAACGTGAAATTCTAAGACCACTTTGGAAAGTTAAAAGATGAGCCTGACCAGGCGGTGGCGCAGTGGATAGAGTGACAGACTGGGATGCAGAGGACCCAGGTTCGAGATCCCGAGGTCGCCAGCTTGAGCGCGGACTCATCTGATTTGAGCAAAGCTCACTAGCTTGGACCCAAGGTCGCTAGCTGGAGCAAGGGGTCTGCTGTGGCCCCACAGTCAAGGCACATATGAGAAAGCAATCAATGAACAACTAAGGTGTTGCAACGAAAAACTAATGATTGATGCTTCTCATCTCTCTTCATTCCTGTCTATCTGACTCTCTGTCTCTGTAAAAAAAAAAAAAAAAAAAAAAAAAAGATGAATCTCAGATGAGTCTATGAAGCAATACCACCACTCTAAATAGTTGATATATAAGAAAAGTGAAGATTTGTAAATAGTAGTATAGAAAAAGGATACTTTACCAATATCAAAATTTGCCGAGTTAAGATGAAGCTCAATTTCTCTTTCCCCTCCCACAAAATAGATGCTAGGTGCACTTAATCTACTTAATCTATAGGACTCAGTATAGTAACACTGTTCTGCTACATTACAGTTTTTAAAATTTTTTTAACTCATACATAACAATGGTTTTAAGGAAAATGAATTCTAAGTCCCAAAGAACCATCTCAAAAACAAATTTTCAGAGCACTATCCATTATTAAATGTGAAACCATCCCTATAACCTCTGAATATTAATTAACACCATTAATATACTACCAGTGAAATCAGCTGGATTATTACACAAAAGCTTACCAAAAGCATCTGTTTAAAACTAATAGCTTTTTCTGCATTAGACCATAAAATATTACATCCATAACCTTAGCATTTTTCCTATGCAGCATCTAGTTTCTATTATTTTAATTTTCAAAGACTGTTTTTTAAAACTCCTCTAAGCTTATAAAACATTACTTTTTAAGTTCTCAAAAGGTTTTAATTTCCAGCTATTGTTTAAAGCTTTATTTGTCAAAATATAACCAAGTTTTATACATAAAACACTGACCTATTTTAAAATCTGATAAACACTTCAGTAAAAGGGATCAATTACAGTAACTGATTTAAATACTTACTATAAAGCTAGTTATCAAGATGGAGTGTGGTATTGGTAAAAAGATAGACACAAAGATCACTGAAACAGAGTACATTCCAAAAATAAATCCACTGAGAAGTCTACTGATATTACAGAAGTGCAAAGATATTGAATGGACCAAGGATATTCTCTTCACTTAATGGTGCTAGAACAATTGAACGTTGGCATCTACATGCAAACAAATGAATGTCAACCACAGCTTATACAAAATGTATTCCACAGCTTATATAAAAATAGATAAAAAATCTAAATGTAAAACAAAATTATAAACTTCTAGGATAAAACAGCAGAGAAAAATCTTTGTAATTTCAGGTTAAGCAAAGATTTCATAGATAAAACATCAAAAGCATGACTCAAAAAAATTTTAATGAACTGGACTTGATCAAAACTTAAAATTTTTGCTTTGCAAAGACAAAACTGGATAAGAGTGGGAGAACATATTTTCAAATCATATATTTGACAAAGGCCTTACATCTAAAGATGTTTCAACAGTGTATAGAACAAAAGACTTGGAAAACAGTCTGGCAGTTCCTTAAAAGGTATATGACTATAATTCCACTTCTAGGTATACTGTATACCCAAGGTAATTTAAAACATATGCCCATAGGGCCCTGGCCGGCTAGCTCAGTGGTAGAGCATCGACCCGGTGTGTGTGGAAGTCTCGGGCTCGATTCCCAGCCAGGGCACACAGGAGAAGCGCCCATCTGCTTCTCTACCCTTCCCCCACTCCTTCCTCTCTCTCTCTTCCCCTCCCGCAGCCAAGGCTCCATTGGAGCAAAGTTGGCCTGGGCACTGAGGATGGTTCCATGGCCTCCGACTCAGGCACTAGAATGGTTGCAGCCACAACAGAGCACCCCCCCCCAGGGGTGCATGTGGGAGTCTGACTGCCACCCCACTTCTAACTTCAGAAAAATACAAAAAATAAATAAATAAAACATATGCCCACAAAAAGACCTGTACATGAACATTCATAGCAGTATTACTCATAAAAGCAAAAAAGTAGGAATAACTTAAATATCCATCAACTGAATAAAATATAAACAAAATGAATGTATTTGTACAATGGAATATCGTTCAGTAATAAAAATGAATATGGATATATGCTACCACATGGACGAACTTCGAAAATAAGTGAAAGAAACCAGGAATGAAAGGCCAAGTATATTGTATAATTCCACTCAAATGAAATGTGTGGAACCGACATATCCATAGAAACAAAGTAATTTAGTGGCTGCGGTGATGGGGTACAGAAATATTAAGTGAAAATTTGTCATGACTGTTAATGGGTCTGAGGTTTATCTTGGGGGTGTTGAAAATGTTCTAGAATTAGTACTGACAGTTGCACAATGTTGTAACCATACTAAAAAAACACACAGCATTTTAAAAGGGTGAATTTAATGTGAATTAAATATCAATAGAAAAAGAAAAATTTTTAAATAAGCAAAAGATCTAAACAGATACTTCAACGGAAATACACAAACAGCAAAGATTCTGAACATGAAGTTCAACATCTTTAAAATTAACTAAGAAAATAAATATTTTATCTTTATATACCTATTAGAATGGCCCCCAAAAAAGTTTTTAAGTGAGGATACTAAGTGCTAGTGAGAAGGTGCAGAGCAACTTAGCACCCACACAAGCTGGTGAGATTGAGAAATGGTAGAGCCATTTTGAAAATCAGTTCCATTGCTTCACATAAATTAAATACCACTTATCATAAGACCTCGAAATCCCACTCTTTGGTGTTTACCCAATAAAATAAAAATGTATGTTCACACAAAATCCGGTACATGAAGGTTGATAGCAGCTCTTCATAATTGCCAAACTGAAATGGCCTTCAACCCTTGAACAGATAAACACTTATAGTCCAACCATACAACAGAAACACTAAAAAAATATATAAAATACTGATATATGCAACACATCAGTGACTCAAAATAATTTTATGTAAGAACTGAAGTGAAAGGAGTGAAACGAAATAAAAGAAACCAGACCACAAAAGCTACATACTATTTAATTCCACGTACATGGCACTCTACAAAAGGCAACACTGTAGGGATGGAAACATCATCAGTGGTTTCCGGGAAAAGGGGTGGGAGCTGGGTGGAATGGATTGCAAGGAGGCAGCAGAGGGAATTCAGGGGTCTTATTGGAATGCTTCTGTATGGTTACTGTGATGGTAGACACACCCCTCTTTGCATTTGTCAAGACAGCTGGAGTGAATTTCACTTAGGTAAATTTTAAAACAAATTCTGGAATAAATCACACAAACCTCCACCTTGTATGTACAAGCAAACTTCCACTATAAACCAAAGTACACCACAAAAGGTTCTCAAGGCTTCCTTCTGACAGACATGGAGACACGTTTTATTATTTTAACCTTGCAAATAAGCAGCAGCACAGCTTAAACAATATGCAAGTTTCTGGTACTAGTCAGAGACGCTGACCTGGCACTTATGTCCCTACTTCTTGTAGTCGCACTCTCAATCATGGTACTAGGTACCAAGATTAGTAAGTAACAAGAGGTCTTCTTCATCAACTAAATTACCTATTGATACTGTGTCATAAAGTAGAAAAAAAAACAAAATAAATATTTTAGAAGTACTGTGACAGTGTATGCATATTCAAAAGTAGTTCAATTATTTCGTATTTATGTATATGTGTGTGTATTCATAAATGAGTAGTTGGAGGGAGTCAGGATTGAGGAACAGCGCGGTATACACACACATATACATATATACATATTATTCACACACACAAAAATTAACCTTAACTTTGGCCTGGGAAATTCATTTCATGAAAAAAAGAAATCTAATTTCTAATGGGTGTTTTAAAAAAAATTTTAAAGTATAATACAAAAACGGAAGCACTAAAAATGAGGCTCCAAATAAGGTAGAACACTAGAGTAAACAGATACAAAGTAAAGCTTCGCTCCTTGTATTAAAACTATTAAACAATGTTAAACGCGTGTTCATCCCTGTCTTTTGCAGGTCCGCGATGCTACACAGCTGCACCTCGTTTCTTTAAAATTTCAGCAATTCACTCTGACCGACAAAACCCCAAAGCCTCACAAATGCAACACATTCCTGGCTGGGGCTGTGAGTTGGTAACACAGTCAACCGTTTGACTGCTTACACACAGGAGTTTCGCTTTCCGTTATCAGCCGAATGCAGGCGAGCAAGCCGGGGTCCAGGTGGGGTGGCCCTGCGGCCCGAGCTCGCACCACGGCCCAGCCGCACCCAGAGGCTGGGGAAGGAAGTGGGCGTCTTCGCTCACAGCGTCTCGCCTTCACGTGCGACGCAGCGTGCGACACTCCGCGAGCTCTCAACCCAAAGGGGGATAAATGACAAGGATAAGGCCAAGCCCAGGTGCGCCCTGTCGCTGCCCCTCGCCCAGCACGTCCGAGGCCGAACCATGATTGCAGGAATTTGAACTCCAGACCCTTAGAGTCCAGTAGGGATCCTCAGCTGCTAGGCTCGGGAAAAGGGGGCCTTTTCACCCAAGACATAGCCTATCCCCTTGCCAAAATATAAACCGCCGGGCGGAGGCCTGGAACGGCCGCCCGGCTTTACGTAACTTGACCCCGAGGGGGGCGGTGGCAGGTGGCTCCGCCAGGCAAGCTGGGCCCAGCAAGGCAGGGCCCGGCTCCGGCAATGAGTGGTTGGAGGGAGTCAGGATTGAGGGACAGCGCGGTCTCGTTACCTCCCCAGATGCCCAGAGTGAGCTGGGACGTGTCCAGGTTCACCACGTAGTCCCCCAAGAACCGGTTCAACACGTCCACGACCAACGACTCGAACACCATTTTACTCAGCCGCGCGGTGAACGCGGAGGGCGGACCCCGCGCGCCTTCTTCTTGCGCTAGCCCTCCCGCACGCCTCCCTCGAGACCGCTGGCTTCACCGGCCCCTGGGCGGCTCCGATAGTAGCGCAACCCGTCCGGGACGCACCGCCCCGCCTCCCGCCTCCCGCCGGGCAAGGGGCGGAGGCGGCCGCTCGATTGACGCGTGCGCAGCTCGGCCCGGACAGTGGGGGCGGAGCGAGGCGCAGACCCGGGCGCGCCAGCCCAAGAAGGAGCGAGAGGGGCTGCGCCACCGCTCCGTTAACGCGCGCTCCTTTGGTGCGGGGCCTGGTTCTTTTTCCCGGTGGGCCCCGCCTCGTCCCCCATCACCTGGCAACGCGGCCAGTGTCCCGAGCGGCTGGATTTTTCTGACCCCGCCCCCACCTGGAGACCGGTGTCTAGGCCGCACCGTGGGCGGGGCAGGCGGTTACGCCCAGCAAGGGAAAGCCCACCTCTTCCCGAGGAGTAGAAATCCCTCCCCTTTCCAGCGCTGGGGCACACGGCTGCATATCGTGAAAAGTTCGGGGTTGCAATTCTACGCCTTTTTCCTTTCATCTGAGGTGGCACTCATTTTTGATCAAAAATGCCAAAGAGAGTTCCTTAAGATTCAGAGTTAGAGGGTCAACCAAAAATTAGAGCTAACTAAACTTTGTGAGCAAGGTCCCAACCTTGGTGGAGAATTGACAGAGAAACGTTTGTGGACTTTCAAAAGTTTGCCAAAACACGTGAACAGACATTTCCTAAAAGGGATAAACACATGGCCATAAGCACATGAAAATATCGTCAATATTATTACCTATTTTAGGACATGAATAAACCACATATGAGGTAGCACTATCACTACATAGCTGCCAAAATGGCTAAAAAAGGAAAAGTGGTAACACCAAATGCTGGTGAAGAGGCAGAGCAACTGGATGATTCATGCACTACGGGGATGTGAAATGGTTTGGCATTCACTCTGAGAAACAATTTGGCAGTTTCTTTAAAATAAATAAACATGTATCTACCATAAAAACCAGCAATTGAATTCCTGAAGAAAATCCCAGAGAACCGAAAACTTGTATACAGACAAAACTTGCACATGAATGTTTATAGAGGCTTTATTCATAATAGGCAAAAACTGGGAAAAACCGAAATGTTTTTGAACAGATGAATAGTTAAACCAACTGTATATAATTCATCCACACCATGGAATATTACTCAGCAATAAAAAGGAATGAACTGTCAATGCATACAACAACTTAGGCGGATCATAGGCCTCATGCCGAGTGAAAACTGTATGATTCTATTTATAAAACATTCTTAAAATAAATTTATAGAATTAAAAAACATTAGCAGTTGTCAATGGTTAGGTATGGGAGGAAGGATGGCTGTAGTTACAAATGGATAGCAGGGAGGAGCCCTGTGTTTATGAAACACTTCTGTTTCTCGATTGTGGCAGTGGTTGCATAAAAGCATAAAACTATACACACACACAAATAAGTGCATATACATTGGTAAAATTTGAATAAGCTCCATAGATGGTACCTATCTCTTTATGTCCTAGTTTTGATATTGCACTATAGTTATGCAAGGTGTTATTATTAGGGGAAACTGGATTAAAGGTACATGGGATCTCCCTGTAAAATTTTTTTATAACTTTCTATAAACCTATAGTTATTTTTAAATAATTTTTAAAGGTTCTTCTAACTTGGGGCCTTATAGTGGGTGCCACTGAGCATGAAATGAGCCTGAGAGTTGAAATTCTACATGATGTTTTAATATCCCTGTGTATGATACTTGGTAAAATGTTCAAGAGGTACCTGTATGTGATACCTTATCAGAACATACATATTAAAAGATCAATTACTCTGTGATCCTCAGTAAATTATAAGTGAGAGAGATGTATATAATAAGCAGTTTTCAAGCACCTTCCTCTGGCTCCAAGTATCTAAAATGACTAAGCAACTTCCTCACATAAAGAGGAGTCCCAAATGCTGATGTCCATCAGTGTTTGCTGATCCCAGATTTACTGGTTGCTTGTCATTCAGGTTTCTATCTAAATATCACCTAATCAAAAAGTTCTTCCCTGACTTCTCAGTCTCAAGCAGCCAGCAATCACATTGTCATATTCACCTTATGATCTTCATCTCATTTATCACTGTGTGAAATTCCAAATAGATTTTAAAATTTTCTGTCATAGCTTGCTCAGTCACAAGCTTGATAGAGCATCTGCCTGGCATGTGGATGTCCCAGGTTTGATTCCCAGTCAGGGCACATAGGAAAAGCACCCATTTGCTTCTCCAGCCCTCCCCCTCTTTTGGCTCTTTCTCTCTCTCTTCCCCTCCTGCAGCCATGGCTTGACTGGTTTGAACGCATCAGCCCTAGGTGCTGAGGATGGCTTTGTGGAGCCTCTGACTCAGGCACTAAAAATAGCTTGGTTGCGAGCATAGTCCCAGATAGGTAGAGCATCAGCCCCAGAGAGGGGTTTCCAGGTGGATCCTGGTCGGGGCACATGTGGGAGTCTGTCTCTCTGTCTCCCCTCCTCTCACTTGGAAAAGAAGAAAAATAAATTCTGTGTCAACCCCCACTGCCACTTCTAGAACAGGAAGCTAATAATGGGTCTAGTTCACTGTCGTAGCTCCAGTATCTACATGAGCACTTGACACATAGTAGGTTTTTAACACATAGCTGTTGAAAGAAAGAACAAATGTTGTATATGAAGGCACCCTCAACTCTCAGAAGACCAAACATACCACCAGATAAGTAGATTAATATATCAAGACTGATTCCAGGGGAGATTATTCATCAGGTGCAAAAAACAAAACAAAGCAAAAAGCTGAGGCTGTGAATGTAGAGTGAAGTTCCAGCCCCAGGAGCAGAGGGATTGGAGCCTTGGCTGGAGCCTACCACTGCAGTGCTGTGAGAGGCAGGTACAGAGAGAGAGAAACAGTGCATGTGGAAGGCAAGACTCTAGATTCAGAATCAAAGTCCCATTGGCAGGACTGAGTGAATCCAGGAAGGCCAGTCTAATCTCAAAAGAGCACCCAGAAGGATCCTTCAAAAACATGTCAGATCACGTCACTTCTGTGCTCTAGAACTGCTCCCATCACCCTGGTAATGGGCACAGCCTTGACAATGGTAGATAAGGCTCTCCTTTCCCTCTACCCTAACCTTATCTAGAATGCTCTTTCCTCAATTTGCATGACTCACTTCCTCTGTCTTTGCTCTCTTGTTTTTTTTTCAGCTCCTCCTTGAACTGCCTGGTTCAAATTGATACCTGCTGTCTCTCCACCCCTGAGCACTGTCACCTTCCCTGCTTTATCTTTCCTCAGAGCACTTACCACCTACCATGCTATGTTTTTTATTTCTTTCTTATCTATCTCCCCCCACTATAATGTGTATAATATAATGTAAGCTACTCAAAGAGAAATGAATATTATTGTTTTACTCATGGTTCTATCCTAGAATATGGTTAGCACTCACATATTTGTGGAAGGCAGGAAAAGCATACCAGCTGGGTACTGAATTATTGTTGCTCAGCGCCAAACTTACCCTTCTACATATATTCTGCTCTATGATGCTGGGGCTCACATTCATCTTCCACAGCTGGCTCCTAGTTGGGTTCTGACAAGAGGGGGTGGTGAAGGGGCTGGAGAAGGAAGAAAGGACTTGCTCCTTTCTGTTTGTTCCTTCTGGGGCTTTCCTGTCTACTTCCGTTTATTGTGAGCAGCACCTCAGCACCCACCCAGACATCCGCAGTTCCTTAGTAGCACCTGAATCGGACTTGCATTCCCCCAACTTGCACAATTAGCATCACTGTACCATCTCAGAGACAGCAGAACCAACATCACCGTCTCCCCTGATAGAGACACCCAGCCAAGCAGCCATCTCCTTAGAGGTTTGAGTTTCAGCCCAAGGACTTCTCTTCTAAGTTTCCAAGTCTGTCGCTTAGCTCATTCAACCCTTGGAGTTATATTCACTTTCTGCAATAACTACCTGGGCAATACATTAAAGTTCTCACTGTCTTTTTTTCAACTGAATTTATTGGGGTGTGTAAGGCCAGGAGCCACCATCGTGGCCATTCACATACATGTAGGTTCGCATTGGATTCGGACAGACGGTAATGAAAACAATGGAACCTAGAACTGGTGGGCCATCATCTTTAATCCTAGCTTGCACTCGGCGGGCAAGTAAAAACACACACTGGGCTCGATAACCCACTCACTCAGCGCTCACAAAGCTACTTGACTTATCCAGTTTCCTAGAATCAAAGGTTTCTAGCTCACCAGACTTATTCACCTCTGTTCCCTATCTCCTTCCTTCTCCCTGCACAAACTCTGCACAAACTGGCTTCTCCCTCAGCACTCTACCATCTTGGCTGCTTCTCCTGGCCTCCTCCACGTGGCCTTTCTCTGGTCTCCTCTCTAATGCTAATCTCAGGAACCAAGAGAGCAAGGTCCCAGTCTGCCCCCATTTTATAGTGTAGAAATCAAAACCTTTAATGCTCCAATATACAAATAAGAAAGTCTCTGATACAAAGACACTTATTTGAGGCATGATGGGATTCTTCATGAGAGTGCACCACCCCACATCATGCAATCAGTCAAGGGTGTGGGGAAAAGCTTAGTCTTAAAACTAAGCCTCAGGCAATAGCGACCCTGCCTGTCTTCCACATCCAATGCAATGCAAACTATAAGCAAGCAAACATATATATCATATTTAAACTTATTTGACCAACAGAGTGACACTGCTTAACAAAGTGTACAGTACAGGTTTCAGTTGCATAATGCTACTATGTATCTTCTGTAGTACACTGTAGTGTGTGTTCATCCCCCTCCAAGTCTTTGTCCATCACCATTTATCCCCCCATTCCCACCTCCACCTCCCCCACCCCCAGCAGTCACCTCACTGTTGTCCATGTCCATGAGGTTTTTTAAATCTTTTTTTGCTCAATTCCTCCATGCCCTCCCTTACCTAGACCCCCCCCCAATAACTGTCAGCCTGCTCTTTATCAATTTGTCTTTCTCTATTTTGCTTGTTAGTTCATTTTACTCTTTTTTTCACTCTTTCACTACTTGGCAACTTTATACCGTGTTAGCAGTTTGCTTGTACTTATCCCTCTCAGAGTCAGGATCTGCGATTAAGTATGAGCAGCACGAGTGAGGTGAAATGTTGGGCTGAGGAAGGAAGCAGGAGAATGAAAGGGAGTAAAAGCGAATTGTGGGTGAGGACAGAAGCCAGACTCAGGGCCAGAGATCAAATTATGTGTCAGGACTGGCAGCAGTAGTCTATAAATAGGTAATGAGTCCAAGGATCAAGGGCTGGGATAATCTGGAACAGATCAGGAAGCAAAGTGTGAGATGCACACAATGAGGGGTGCAGGAGATCGGCTACCAATATGACGTGCTGGGGGTCTGTGCTTAATGGTCCTGTGGCGCAGAGTGGGTCAGGTGGCTTACTACAAACTGAATCCATTGATACTAGCCCCTCCTTGTTTCTTCAGTTCAGTTCCCAATTCCTGAGCCACTCTTGATTTAGATGGAATTTGAAAGTCCTCCCAGATATGAACTCTGCCTATTTGAACTTTTAAATATTGACCACTGTCTTGATTTCCTGCTTCTATTCTCTTTCCTCTCTTGGTGCACCACTGACATAAATGAAGGCTGTGGGACTGTGTGTATGTGTATGTGTATGTGTGTGTGTGTGCACCTGTGCGCACTTCCATTAAGACTTTCTACAGAGATTGAACATCTCAGTGTGTACTTCTCAGGCCAGCCCCGGTCACTCTGTTTTACCTACTCTACCCAACCCATCTGTTAATGCAAATAGTCTGACACATGCAGATAGGAGGCACTGATCAGTGTGAAAGTTGATGTAAGTGGAGCCCTTTTAAAGGTATAATTTATGAGCTTTGGAAACTAATTACATAAGTAAAATAATCCCAAGAATATGTCATTCATAGTGACTGGAATGGAAAAACAAGGCATTAGTTTTATAGGAGATGAAGAGTAGGTCAGATATGGATTGGATCCATGAGATTTGAAATCTAGGGGGAAATTTCAGAACACAGTGTAATTTGTCTAATGATAAAAATTGAGAAATGAGGTTGCAGTGAGAGTCTAGGACAAGAGGTGGAATTCTTGAGAGTTCCGTACAAAGGAGCAATTATCCATACTCCATCTGTGGATAGCACTTGGGAGTAAAGGAATATATATAGAGAAAAGCAGACCAAAGATTGAACAGTGAAGCAACATTCTCATTTAGGGGAGAGTCAAGTGGATGTGAGAGAAGAGGCCAGTACAGTAGTCAGTGTATTTAGAGTGGGATGACATAGGATTTATAGGAGGTGGTCAGCAACATCAAAATTGTAGAGATGTCAAGAATGATAAACACTCACAAAAGTCATTCAAAGTGGCTACTAGGGAGAACTTGCAAAGTCTTTTGATTCACCAACTAAGAGATGCCTAACCAAAGTCATTTTAAAAGAGATTTTAATATCAAAGGATTAGTAGCAAATTTGAACCTTACATTTATAAGTAGTATGCTTTTTTGTTAGAAAATTAAATTCATGATACTCATTGTCAGTGAGGGTTCATTAATTCAATAAATGTTCACATTATTTTTTGTATTTTTGTAATATTTAAGCTCTTCTTGTTCTAGTATATGCACTTTTGTCAAAGGCATTTGAACATGTTTGTGTGGATCTATTTCTGGGCTCTCTAATACTCTAAAATTACAAAAAAACAAAAACAAAACTAAACTAAAATGCAACAATATAACATCCAATGTCCAACATCCAGTTAAAAATTGCCAAGCATGCAAAAAATTAGTAAAATATCACTGTCAAAAAAGAAATGATCTAAGTAGTAGTAGATAGATATACAAATTAGTCTCATAGTGTACCTGGATATATAGGTTTGAATTACAATTCTTCATATCTCTGTCTCCTTAACTATAAAATAAGGGCAGTAATAGCATATATCTCACAGGGTTTTATTGAGGACTAAACGACGTAATGAGTAAAGTACTTGGCAGAGTGCCTGATATCTAGAAAATGTTATAAAAACATTAGTTGTTATTATTATCATTATGGTAAACTGCTATTTACAATATTCTTTCTTTTCTTTATATATAAAGTGAGAGGTGAGGAAGGCAGAGAGACAGATTCTCACATGTAACCTGACTGGGAGGATCCACCTAGCAAGCCTTCTACTGGGTGACGCTCTGCCCATCTGGGGCCGTTGCTCCATTCCTCCTCAACTGAGCTGTTTTAGTGTTTGAGGTAAGGTCATGGAGCCATCTTCAGTACCCAGGGCCAACTTGCTCAATCTAATCAAGTCATGGCTGCAGGAGGGGAAGAGAGAGACAGAGAAGGGGGAGGTATAGAGGGGAGATGCAGATGGTCACCTCTCCTGTGTGCCCTGACCGGGAATTTAACCTGGGACATCCACACACCAAGTCAGTGCTCTACCTCTGAGCCAACCAGCAGGGCCACAATATTGTTTCTAAGAAAAAAAAATCTGTTCTAGTTTGCTTAATTCCAGAAACACTGCACTGAATATGAAAGATCATATTTAGTTTCTGTAGCAATAATAGCAATGAAGTAAGAAATATAGGGCCAAATATATTTTTAAAAAGCTTAAAGTATCCATTAGTAGAGTAAATAAGAGAAAAAGAATATATATAAATTATTCTATAGAAAAGTAAAAGGTGAAGAAATCAAATGAGCAATATATCAAAGGAAATAGAATTTTTAAAAGAATAAAACTTACTAAGCCAAAATATGAAATAACAAGACTAAAAATAGTATATCAGTTATTATAATAAGTGTGAGTGAATTAATTTCTTTTTATTAGACTCAAATTGACTCCAAGAACAAAACTGTTATACGGTATTATAAGATATGCCTCTAAACAAAAAAAGACAAAAGAAGATTGGCATTAAAGGATAGGCAAAGTTAAAATAAGAAAACTCAGAAGTAGAAATCAAGATGCTACTATTAATGTAAAATAAACTAGAGGTCAGGTAAAAAAATTAATAGGACAAACAGAAGTATTTATATTGATTAAAAAGTACAATCTACAAAGAAGTTTCAGCAGTTATATAACTTTATGCACCAAACCATATAGGATCATAAGACATAAACTGTTTGAAATAAAGGAGAAATTGACATTTCCATAAACAGAATGAAAACCTTTAACACACTTCTCTCAGAAATACAGATTCAGAAGATCTATATCATGATTGGGAAAATTGATTATATAGTTAAATCTATCTATCTATCATCTATCTATCTATCTATCTATCTATCTATCTATCTATCTACACATAAGCACAGTGGTGAGATTCAGATATTTTAACAACCAGTTCACTGCCCTAATGACCGTTTTAAGTATATATATAAACACAATATATTGAAAGGTAGTTTATTATTTCATGCATTTAATACTAAAATAAGAATAATAAAAGAGGTATACAAACTAGATTATGTTACAGGAAAGGATTTTAAAATATTAATGAAAAAAAATTAAATAATACGTGACAAAAACCAATAAAACTGTTATTTAAGATACTTCCAATGATTGCTTGTCACCCCTGGTTGTTTGGCACTTTTTCTCTTTACATTGTATGTTCTTTACTGAAGTAACAAACATGAAGGAATTAAAATGTCATATTTCATTAAAGGTATAATGAGGTTTATGAAATGAATAAATAAATTGTACAAGCATAGTTCCACCAAACTTTTTTCACCTATGGACAGAATGAACATTATTACTATGTGTGCTTAGAATACGCTGTTGCACAGATGAATGTTAAAAAAGAGTAAGGAGCCTGACCAGGCGGTGGTGCAGTGGATAAAGCATTGGACTGGGACACAGAGGACCAGGTTCAAAACCCTGAGGTCGCAGGCTTGAGTGAGGGCTCACCAGCTTGATTGAGCACGGGGTCGCTGGCTGGAGCATGGGATCATAGACATAACCCCATGGTTGCTGGCTTGAGCCCAAAGGTCTCTGTCTTGAAGCCCAAGGTAACTGGCTTGAGCCCAAGGTTCCTGGCTTGAGCAAGCGGTCACTGCTCTACTGTAGCCCTCCAGTCAAGGCACATATGAGAAGGTAATGAACAACTGAGGTGCCAAAACGAAGAATTGATGCTTTTCATCTCTCTCCCTTCCTGCCTGTCTGTCCCTTTCTGTCCCTCTTTTTGTCTCTCTGTCTCTGTCACCAAAAAAAAAAAAAAAAAAAAAGTAAGGAATGTAAATTTGTGATATCCACATTGAGCAACTGCCCAGGTGCCCACCTTAGAGAGAATCCTGATTTTACAGGCGTCATTTTAACAACCAGTTTGCCTGCCAAACTCAACAAAAAATTAGGTATTGGTTCTGCTGAACCAGTGCAAACCGGCTGAATCCCACCACTGATATACAAACAGATATGTAGATAAACAAATAATCTTGGCATGTTGGAGGATTTTCTAAGCATGACACTAAAACCAAACATTCCAAGGCAAATTAAAAGAAATTGATAAAGTGACATAAAAGTTTTCAAGCCATGATGTTAAAATACATGATTCTCTTATTAACATAAAGAAACTCTCCAATAGAAAAGGGCACAAGTGACTTGAATAGACAATTCATGAAAGGAGTAATGTAGATGGCTTATAAGTATATGAGATTTTCAAGATTCCAGAAAATAGAAATAAATACAAAAAAAAAAGAAAAATGAAAAAATACTCCTCACCTACAGAATTGACAAAAATTTAAAAAATACTGATGGTACCCTGTGTTTGGAAGGAAATGATGAATGGGTAACTTCAGATACCAGGATGATAATAGAAATTGGTGTAATCTTACTGGACAGCCACTTGATAAAGTATATAAAAAGGCTTTAACTTGTACTTAAACTTGGGCTACTTTTAATAAAATATACCATTTATTGAATTCTACCTTTGAACCAGGCACTATAGTAAGCATTTTATAAACATAAGTATTTAATCCTTACAACAACCATATAAGCAAATGTTATTATCAGCTTTTGCAGAAGAGGAAACTAACACACAGAAAGTTTAAGTGACAAGCCAGAGATCAAACAGCTGGAATAGGAGTTACATATAAGTCTATAAGAGTTTTAGAAGAAAATGGGCATATATGCATATTTGTAAGAATAAGAATAAGAATATTTATAGCAAATTTTATAATAAAATAATATTATAGTATCCATTATTTACTAATAGTGGAATTACTCAATAAATTGCATTTACTCAAATATATAAATTTTGAAAGAAAATACATTTATAATATGTAGCTAAATTTAAAAGATTGGTAGAACAGTGTTCATAAAAATAGCTGGCCTCTTTTCTGAACATTTGCTACATTCAAATATTTGTTCAACTCTTAAAAGCATTTGCATAAAAAATAGCCTGGAATAAAGATTCCTGATATTCTGAATCTTTATTCACTGTTACTAGAATGTAACAGTGGTTGTCTACTGGTGATAGAATTAGGGGACAATTTTTGAGTCTTTGATTTTTAAAAAAAAAATTATTAAATTTGTTTCAGTGGGCAGTATTTATTTTGTAAACAGAAAGAGAAAAAGAAGAAAGCTTCACCGAGAGAGAGAGAGAGAGAGAGAGAGAAATATCTTGTACATTGAGAAACAAGTGAGTGGAGTGTGCGCATGGTGTTTTGATATACACGAGCCAGGAGAGTGTGCTATGCTTCCATCTTCCTCAGTCTTCTCCCTTTTTAAATAGAGTACAGTGTTTTCAAAGATGATCATCAGCTCACTATTGAAGATTTTTTAAGAAAGTCTTTGTAGTCATGATTTAGTTTGCAAAATATTTGAAATATTTCAGAAGACCACAAAATGAAATACAAGCCAACAGGAGGCTTCTGATTTTTCTCATAGATTTACAAATAACTCATGCATCTTTATTTTCCTCCTTCCTTGAATATGGACACAGTCCAAAGGATGAAGGTTATAATGACAATAGTTTCCTTTGAGACCTCTCCTGCTAAATCCCAATATCCCAGCACATCAGTGCCTCCTTGGTCCTGGCAGGATCCTAGGTGGCTCAAGCTCTCTCTTTGACAACTTGTTTGTCAAAGTCCTGGCACTAAACCTTCTTGTCCTGCCCCATGCTTTGACTACCACTCTCTGCAGGATGTAGCTTCTGGTAACAGGGATGTGTCTTTGAGGTTCATGAATAAGACAGACACTTGTTATTTCCATGCTTGACTTTGCCACTTATCAATTTGGTTATTTCAGAGAAATGTTAGTGGAATTGGTTTTCTCTCAAGGGTCCTAGCAGCTACTCTGCTGCATTAAACACAAATGAAGAGTTAAAATTTGTTTAATAAAGAGATTCTTGCTGCTGCTTCTTCTGTTTTTATTCCTTCCTCTTTTTTGCAAGTTAAGTTCATTGCAAAATAAATTATAATTGTCAGAAATTATAAAATAGATGATTGAAATAAAGATACTCATACATAATACTTTGGTTTTTGTATAATAACCTAATGTCAAAATACTAATTAATATTTTTCCCACATATGCTCATTGGATTAGGAATGGTAGCAGACCTCTGACATAATCAAATTCTTTATCTTTTAAACAAATCAACAAAGTGATAATCTGCATTTTTTCTTGTTTCAGAATATTTATCCTTCATGTTTCTGCCTTGTAGTCTTGGTAATCTACTGATATTTGACAAGTGACGTTCTTGGTGCAAAGATGCTGAGGAAACCTGAGACATGTGGAAACTTTTCTGTTCTGAGGGGAAGGTGCTATATGTTAGAAGACACCAAAAGCTCACAAGAGGATGAGATGGTCTCTCTGGAGACGTAAGGTGAATTGACAGGTTTATATGTACCTCCTATCTTCCCTGATGCTATTGTGTTGAGCCACATTATACCATTGACCCTCCAAATACTTGATTATCCATGAGTTCAGCTAAAACAATGAAATGTGGGTTGATTGGCAGAGTGAGGAAAGATGATCTGGAAGGGATTTGTAAAGTATTTTAATGGAAAAGGAATTTTTGTGTAACTTCTACAAGTGCTGGTTCACATGTCCAATATTCCCTCATAATACTGGCAGGCATGTTGAGGTCCATGAATCCTCCAGAAAGCCAGTAAACCCACTCATCTCTACTTTAATAATTATATACCAAGAACCAATTGTGTCAAGTTATGTATGTAGATAAGAAAGACACATTTTTTCATCTAAGAACATTGACTCTGTGGTGAGGAAGGAACACAACCAATTATATTACAATATGTCATGATGGGTGTGTATTCAATGTGTAACAGAAACCCAGGAGCAGGAGCTCCTATGACTACTTGGGGAAGTCAGGAAGGGTTCACAGGAGTGGCTCAGAGTTGACTCAGGTTGTGGAAGAACAGATATAAACAAACATCTCTGCCACGTGATTTCTCATAGATGGTTGGTCAGAATTGGGCATTCTTCAGCATTATAAGAATCACATATAGCTGATGCTGCTGGTAGTTGTATCATGGGTGAATGGTAATGGCAAGAAGGGATTTGATCCCTACCAAAGGAAGCACAAAAGGACTCCGCTGGGATTCCAGCCGTGAGATATCCTGCCCAGATAGAGAGAAACCTGCCCTCAATGTTAGGAAGTTTTTTGGATGTGAAAGTCAGGTCCTTAAAGAATAAAAAGCAAGCTCTATCTTGAGGACTGGATTAACTGAGCAGACTCAAGTATGACTTCTTTGAGTCTTGCTTGGTGAATATGTTTCTCTCTCAGAAGTATTCAAGGAACTCTTCTTTGGGACCAGGACTCTCTATCCTCAGGAAAGGAAACCTTCCCTGTGCCTGGAGCCTCCTTGGTGCTCCTTCAGTTCCATGTACTTTGTGTCTAAATAGCATCTCATTAGCCAGCTTCGCTTTGAGCTTTCACTGACTTCCTGTGATCTGAGCCCTATGAGATATTTCAAAGTGTTTTGGACCCCATGTAGCTGATTTCATCATCCATCTATTATTCATTCAACAAATACTTCTTGCTACCTACAGTTATGTATGTACCAGAAACTGTTCTGGGTGCTGAGTATAGAAATCGTAGTCCTTGTTCTCAGGGAGCATTTTCACTCAATTTTATGAGGTGTATTACCCTGATTTCACTTAGTCAGAAAAGGCTGACAGATTATAAAATCAATAATCTTTGCACATTTAACTCTCATACATTCCTATATATTTTTAATAATACCTAAAAGGAACCAATAAAAAGAAAACATGCTGTCAGAATTATGATGATTTTAATACATTTTAACCCATCTGGATATTTTCTCCCTCTAAAATTTTATTCAACACCACGTGAATCTGAGAAGGCACTTACACCTAGTTAGTATAAAGGAACTCTATTAACTAAGATTATTTTTCAGTCTTACTAGAGCTCAATCTTTGTAAAGGGTTAACTTATGTGTATTATATATATACATACACACATATATGTCTGTATATGTATAGACATATTTTAATGTATAAATTATTTTGAAATTTCCCTTTTCAATATGGTTTAAGAAACTGGGTACTTAATCACTATGAACTCAATGATAATTTCCTCTCAAAGTTTCTGTTTTCCCCGATGACCTATTTAAAGGTTTATTTTCAGCGTTACAGATGCCATTAAATAGGTCTATGGAAGCAATTAAAGAGCATTGCGTAGGATCAGCAGAAAGCATAGATATATTCAATTGCCCTTGTTTTAAATCAGTGAACTAACACAGATCTGTGATTAACACCATATGGTAGACAGGCTCACCTTGATTAGAAAATAAGCTACTTCTGTTAGCTCTGATCTCAAAACTAATGAAAGTCAATAGTGATTTTTATCTTGATGCCAGAATCATTAGGGCAGCGGGACGGCAGAGCAGCTGAGAGCATTGCAGGGAGAGCCAGAGGGGCGCCATGCCAGTCGTCACTGATGGGAGGTAAGGGACGAGTCTAGGATTAGGAAGGTCTTAGTAAAACTCCAGAGGCACCTGTCTCTAGAAAAGACCTACCCCTTTATCCCTGGTTGTTTCCTATTACTGGTATCTGTTTGCCTTGAACACCTGCCCCTCCAATACAATACTTAGAATCATCTTTGTTTATTCACTCCAGCAGCCAGCATTCTCTTCACCTGAAAGAACGGAACATATTGAACTTATTACTCAGCGTGGCTGTTCACAGCCACTAATCTTAGCAATGCTGTAAACCTGCCCTATCTTTGATCTAAGAATACACAAGGAAGGAGCAGGAATATTTTTAGTTCTGACTCATTGAGAAATGAAACCAATAAGAGTATATGTAAAACTTAAAGTACATGAATTACATCCATATATATATGAGGCTGTAAGGGCACCACCTTCCTGCCTCCCTTCAAAACCATGGGTCATTCCCTTACATTATAGCTTGCTGATGGTTCATAGCCCTCTCTGAACACTGGCATGGTCAGGAGAACATTCCCTGCAAGCTTATGTCTCCTTTCCAGGGGTAGTCCACCTCCAGTGAGCGGTTCCTGTAGGGCTACAAAGACTCAGTTCCCTTGTCTCGATAGAGGACATCTTCCAGACGGCTTTCTCAGCTCCGGATTTGTCTATAGGATCAGCTGAGCCGTCTGCTGCAGCGGCTCTGCCACACAGCTTCTCTGCCCAGTCCTGTTTCCTCAACTCCCTCACAGCCACTCTTCCCAAGAGCTTCCCTGTGAAAGTCCTGCATGCAAATCACCTCAGACTCCTGTTTTCCAGAATTGACCTAAGACAGAATCTGTCCAGAGGGAGCAAAAGGCATTCATTGACGAGAATTTTATTGAGCTAACTTGCATACTCCTTCTGTTAATAGTATAGTAAACCCTACTTATCAGAAAATTGGGATACCAGGTGTTAAAAATTTGATGGGAATAGAGTCCAGTGTGGTCTGATGGTCGAATTCTCCAAGGGAAGCTGGAAATCCAGATATTTATGTGAATTTATCTATTTTAAAAGCAACACTCACATTTTTATAAAATTCTATGTCTAAATTTTGTAATTTGTATCTAGTCTCCACTTTGCAATCTCTGACCAAAAAGAGTTATTTATCCTGGAGTGGGTGGACTACATTTTAGGAAATGTCTAATGCAATAAGAAACAGACTCCACTGGTTTGCAATCAAAGTTGAGGGAGGAGGAGCTTGTAATGAAGGTTTAGATGACCAGATCCGTGGACCAGGGCAAATACTGGTCCTGTGGGCAGGCAGCCCATCAGCCACCTGGCCTTCATTTTCCCTCTGCCATTCAGAAGGGCTGGCTCTGAAGCCAGGATCTGCAGTACTTTGACAAGCACAAACCTGATCAAATTCCCTCCACACATTTGTCCGTTTCTTGCATCTTTCTCTTTGACCAGAAGATGGCAGCAAATATTGACCAGACTTAGGCACTAATTTACACCTTCAGACTTAATGTTATTTTTGATGTATTTTCCTTGACATGTGTCAACAAAAACAATGAAAGTCATTTACATTTGCCTCATATACTAGCTCTCATAATGAGAAGGCAGAAGGTCACCTTATTTTAGACCTGGTTTATCTTTTGAAAGGGTTGTAGTAACAATTTGACTATATGGAATAATGAAACAAAGGTTAATTTATTCCTTGATAATGTAAGGATATAAAACTTCATATATATCACCAAACAAGGTTTTATTTAAGATTATTGTAGAGGACTAAAAATATTTTTTTCTTTATGTTTTTAAATAGAATACAATAACTTCAGGACATGAACAAAACGATAAATAGTTACTATTATTTTATGAATAACTTACATTTATGCAGACCCACCTCTTTTTAAATGTACTGCATTATTTTAATTACCTTCAGATGCAAATAATGAGATATATGTCAGGAAAATGTACTAGAAAAATCTCCTGTCATTAAATTCAATTCTCATCGTATCATTTTTTTTGTGAGTTGCAATGTAAATATTTTTCAGAGTGTTTGTTCTGTCATCAGTGATTATGGAATAAGCAAATATCTTTTTTTGTGTGTGTGTGTGTATTTTTCTGAAGTTGGAAATGGGGAGGCAGTCAGACAGACTCCCGCATGCGCCCGACAGGGATCCACCCAGCATGCCCACCAGGGGGCGATGCTCTGCCCATCTGGGGCGTCGCTCTGTTACAACCAGGGCCATTCTAGTGCCTCAGGCAGAGGCCACAGAGCCATCCTCAGCACCCGGGCCAACTTTGCTCCAATGGAGCCTCTGGCTGCAGGAGGGGAAGAGAGAGACAGAGAGGAAGGAGAGGGGGAGGGGTGGAGAAGCAGATGGACGATTCTCCTGTGTGCCCTGGCCGGGAATCGAACCCGGGACTCCTGCATGCCAGGCCGACGCTCTACCACTGAGCCAACTGGCCAGGGCCAAGCAAATATCTTTGGGGAGAAAAAAACATACTCAATAAAGTAATTCAAGTATCACGTATCTGAGGAGATTAGGTCTATAGGAAAAATATTTCTACACTTATGTTCAAAGTTTTATACAATGTAAACTAATATCTCAATAACTCAGGAAGCAAAAAAAGAATGTAGCAAATGAGCAAATCAGGTTACACAAGTTAGAAGGAAGTCAAATATCCCCCCTCCATCTATTCCACTGTAAGTATAAATTGTTGTCATATTTCAGGTGTCACATTTCAGACTTGGCAGAATGTGTTATGCTTTGGTGAGATGAAAATTATATGTCATATTGGCATATTTTCAGTGCTATAGGTATGTACTGGATTATATATATTGGTCAGTTAGAAACCCTTTCTCTGTGAAACCACTTCTAAAATGAAATTAAAGAAATAGTTAACATACCATATGATGTACTTTCTTTACTCTTTTGATCTACATAAATCACAGTCTCTCAGACAGTGATTCCCAAACCTGTCTGGGTATCAGAATCACCTGGGGAGCTTTTTGAAAATGTAAATTCCAGAGCCCCACCCCAGACGTACTGAACTGGGTAGGATGCACCATTTGGGGCCAAGGGATGGCTGATTGTGATGTGTTCAGTTCATAGACTGGCATTTGGGAATCCTTGATTAGGAAGTTCTGACAACATTGATTAAAGACGTTTTCAGTGATTTTAGAGTTCTAGTTTGTACTTCACTGCCATAAACAAGCACTTTATTAATCTGACTTTGTCTCATTATTATAAAACAATAAATGTTATTAAAAACTGCAAACATTGTAGAAATAAAAAGAATGTAATATAACCTCATAATTCCCTAAGTAGATAAAGAATACAAATAATTTAGTGAATATTCTGTTCTTTTTTTTCCTTATGTTTACTAGGTTACTTTTTCTGGGGAAAAAATTGAATTATTCTATACTTTGGGAGTCTAGACTAAGAGCCTGGACTTGGAAGCCAGGCTTAGCTGGGTTTGAAACCCAGCTCTGACTCTTATGAGCATCCTTGGGTCAATTATTTAACTTCTCTGAGTCTTGGGTCTTCTTATTCATTAAAGGCAGATAAAAATCCTACCGACATCATCAGGTTCTTATGAGAATTATGAGGTAATGCTTATAAAGGGTTTAGTACAATAAAATAAGTTCTCAATAAATATCAACAACTTTTTTTTCCTTCTTCTCCTTATTACTGCTATCAAAACTGCTAATACTATAGGCATTTCTACCTAATATATTGAACAATCTGTTAATATAAGGTTTTCTTAATTCTTTTACATTTATACATAGTATTTCACTATATGAATGTTTAGTCCTTTATTTAACCAATGTCCTACTCACATTTAGTTCCCCTTCACCTGCCAGTCTTTCAGGATCATAAACAATCCCGCAGGGAATAGCCTTGTGCATATACCCTTCTACTTGTATAGGTCTCTGATAAAAAGAACTGTTGAGTTGACATATATGAATATTTTATTTATTTATTTATTTATTTATTTATTTATTTATTTATTATTTTTACAGGGACAGAGAGAGAGTCGGAGAGAGGGATAGATAGGGACAGACAGACAGGAATGGAGAGAGATGAGAAGCATCAATCATCAGTTTTTCGTTGCGACACCTTAGTTGTTCATTGATTGCTTTCTCATATGTGCCTTGACCGCGGGCCTTCAGCAGACTGAGTAACCTCTTGCTTGAGCCAGTGACCTTGGGTCCAAGCTGGTAAGCTTTTTGTTCAAGTCAGATGAGCCAGGTGCTCAAGCCGGCAACCTTGGGGTCTCGAACCTGGGTCCTTCCGCATCCCAGTCTGACGCTCTATCCACTGCGCCACCGCCTGGTCAGGCACATATGAATATTTTAATATAAGATTTAATCACATAAGATTTTTCCCGTTATTTCCACACAGTTTCTGTTTTTATAAATAATTAAAACAATATATCAACTCATAGTGAGGAGACTGTTTCCCATATACTTGCCCCAATCAGATATTAATATTTATTTTTAAAATTTTGTTAATGGGATAGGCAAATGATATATCATTGTTATATTATTTTGCATTTATTTAATTATTAGAGAAAGAAAGCATTTAAATAATCTATGTCATAGTTTTTATTTATCTTTGTATTTTCTCAAATGGTCCTGGTGTACTTTCTTTTCTTTTTTTATTTTTCTCTTTTCTTTTTTTCATTTTTCTGAAGTGAGAAACTAAGAGGCAGAAAGATTCCCGCATGCGCCTGACTAAGATCCACCTGGCAAGCCCACTAGGGGGCGATACTCTGCCCATCTGGGCATTGCTCTGTTGCAACCAGAGCCATTCTAGCTCCTGAGGCAGAGGCCATGGAGCCATACTCAGTGCCTGGGCCAACTTTGCTCCAATGGAGCTTTGGCTGTGGGAGGGGAAGAGAGAGATAAAGAGAAAAGAGAAGGGGAAGGGTAGAGAAGCAGATGGGTGCTTCTCTTGTGTACCCTGGCTGAGAATCAAATCCAGGAATTCCAAATGCTGGGCTGACACTCTACCACTGAGTCAACCGGCCAGGACCTGGTGTATTTTCTTTTTAAAGCATTCCCCCCCCCACTGCCATCCCTTGCATTATTCCTTTTATTCTTCCATTTACTTTCTGATTTTCTGACTCTCCTTGATTTATCAGTTGAATGATATATTTAAAGTTAATGTTATTTTTCATCCTCCCTTAATACTGAGTGGTTTTTAGGTCCCTTTAATGAATATTTTCTTTTATTTGTCTCTTCTAACCAGGAGACTCTGAATGATTTCATCCTAAATTAGTCAAGTCAATGTCTTCTCTCTCCCCAACATCTCACATTTTGTAAAAGAGGGAGGATGAACTTCCTCACTACATGTTTGAAGTGAAGAAGAGCTGGATGGATTTATATGTCCTTCCTTCCCAAATCAAGTTATCTTCTGCAGCATGTAATTGTCTCTTTGGCTTTCCAGATACTGCTTATTGCTGATAGCTTTTGTCACAGCTTTTGCAAGTGCCAGTAGCAGCCCATTATACCTTAAATAAACTACATTTGTGTTAACAGGCTTGGCAGAATGTGTTATGCTTTGGTGAAATGAAAATTTGCTTCGGTAAACTGTGTTTATATGGTATTTGTCCTCAAAATAAATTACACTGTTGTATGGACCAAAGCAGAAGTGGCAATCAAAGTATTAAACAATGAGGATAGCATGAATATCCAAGTGGTATTTTTAGATATGTTACTATGATAGTATATTATAATAACATAATGGTAACAAATAAGGCTCCATTCACTTTATCCCAAATTCATTGTATTCTAATTTTACCAAAGTTGATATCTTCCCTTATCTTCTACAAAAATAATATATAGAGATATCTCCTAAGCAGGAATGTAACATAGTGATTTAAATTTTATATTAAATAAATCAAAATCATTTATTATTTACTATAAAAGTAATTTGTACCTTTAAATTACATTAGCACATTTTCCAAGTTGAATTAAGTTAGTTTAAAACATAGAGTGACAATGTTTTTGGAAGCCTGAGTCATTAAAATAATAACTAACTAAAAAGATATTTTTAGTGGCTAGAATCATATATGTTCAAATATATGAAATTTGCCAAAAACATTACCACCATTACATTTAATCTGGAAATGATAATGTCATAGTTAAAATAAAAGCTATATACATTAACACAATATGCAGCCATTGAAATATGATCAGAAAAACTATGTAGGGACAAGAAAATATTTATAACTATGTAAAGTGAAAAAAGCATAACACTAAAATATGATTTCAGGCTCATATACAGAACCCAATAAAAATAACTACCTTCTATTTTTAGGGTAAACTTTTCTTCATCTTGTTATTATAGTGCCTTCTCATTAAAAATTTCTGTGTAATAAATATAAACAGTAGCAGAAGTCCAATGTTTATTCAATAATTCAATAGTTATACTTTCATTAAACAAAAAATCAGTAATAGTCACTTCATAAATATTTGTATTATGCAATTAATCTTCAGATTGTATTTATTCCCTGTATTCTCAATAATCTTGGTCCTGAATAGGTGGATGCAACAAAGGTGATATTTAAAATGTTTAAAAAAATTAGTGAGGAAAGACAATCAACAAGCAAAACAGACACAGCCACACGCAAGTGTTAGGGCCGAATATCCACTGGACAGAAGTGATGGTGTGCTTCTAGAACAGGCCGGAAGGAACTCTGTATTTCTGGATAGCAACATCGTTTGATGAGTAACCCATATGGTTTGCAAAGAGAAGCATAGGTTATAGTTCCAACTTTGTCAACTCCCTGTGAGTCTGATTTCCTGTATCAATAAAAACAAACCATTGAAAAGATAAGATAATAAATTTGGGAAAACATTGTAAATTTTAGAGCTCAGTAGAATCCATGAGATATTTACAGTAATCAATAAAATATTAACACATTTTATTTATTTACCTGCATATTGTAGACACAATGGGCAATCTCGTTCTAACTTATATCACTTATTAAGTCCAGTAATTGAATTCTGACTAAAGAATACAGGTTTCAGATGATAAGCACTGATCCAGTCAAAAACCGGTCCTTGTGAATTATGAATAATAATTGAAATTGCCAAATGTATAGAAAGTTGTTTTTCTTTAAATGACAAAAGCCGAATTTGCGATTTGAGAAGCGTGTGTTACACACTGTCACAAGGCTTACAGTTAACACATTTTCCTATGTTGATTTGTAGGGTTGATTGTACTTTGCTGAATATTTATAAATAGTGCCAATACCTTATTAATCTGATGGAGTTTTGCTCTCCCCCCTCCCAATTTCCAGTCGTTTTTTTCTTCCTTCAATGTTTTCTGCCCCACTATGTTGTAGTGGAGTTCCAGTTTTGACATCATCTATGATATTTCATTGTGCCGTGTCAACAATAGAGTCTCGGCCTGACCTGTGGTGGCGCAGTGGATAAAGCGTCAACCTGGAAATGCTGAGGTCGCCGGTTCGAAATCCTGGGCTTGCCTGGTCAAGGCACATATGGGAGTTGATGCTTCCAGCTCCTCCCCACCTTCTCTCTCCTCTCTCTCTCCTTCTCTGTCTCTCTCCTTTTCTCTCTCCTCTCTAAAATGAATAAAAAAACAAAAACAAAAAAACAACAACAATAGAGTCTCTGGGTTTTTTACACACAGATAAAGCACTTTTATTTTTCTAAAACTTCTAAAAACTTTTATGCTTTTTATTTCCTTTCCAATGTTTTAAGTTATGTTGTTTAAGTAAATGGTCAGTAGTTCAGGCAAAATCTTCATAAAGATTTTTTGCACTTTATTAAACTTTGTTATAAAATATCTGAGATAAATTTCAGAAAGCTTACTTAAGCAAGTGTTCAGAAACTCATACAATTCTTATCTCACTATATAAAACACTATCAGTGTCAACACTTAAAAAGTACAAGGTAAAAATCATCTCTAGTTGGAGGCATAGAATTATGTACATAGTAATGGTCCTGGGCACAGAGTAGTAGTTGTAATAATAAAGACACTTTTGAATACCCTATAAAGACTGAGGAAAAAGAAAATGTTTATTTGTCCCAACCATTAAACCAAATCTTGCCCTAAGCATTTTATCAACAACAAAATATTGTCCTAAAAACCCTACGACTTAAAAATTATTTGTGTCAATTATAGTTCATTTATTACTTAGGGCAAATATATATTTTACATCCTCAAGTGGCTCTTTTCATAAGAATTTGTTATTTTTCTAGCATTGAAGCAATATGACATTAAAGAGACCTATTAGATCACCCATCTTGATCCAAATACACATACAATTTTTATTTTTATGTGTTCTTTGAAACGTACCAAATCATTTATGCATATTCACACACACCATAATAATGCAGTTTTAATAATACATATCATCTGAAATGATTCAATTTTTCAAGAAAATGATTATCAAGGTGGGGCTATTTTCTACCCTCTGCATATTCCCCCTTCAGGGGTTTATCTCTGGCAGTGAATATATCAGCACTGTCTATATCAAAAAATAATTACGGCCTGACCAGGCAGTGGCGCAGTGGATGGAGCGTCGACCTGTGGGACTCTAAGTACCCAGGTTCGAAACCCCAAGGTCACCAGCTTGAGCACAGGCTCACCAGCTTGAGTGCAGGGTCACTACCTTGAGTGTGGGATCAGTCATGACCCCAAGGTTGCTGACTTGAGCAAGGGATCAATCGCTCAGCTGGAGCCCCCAGGTCGAGGCACATATGAGAAGCAATCATTGAACAACTAAAGTGCCACAACTACAAGTTGATGCTTCTCATCTCTCTCCCTTCTCATCTGTCTGTCTCTCGTTAAAAAAAAAAAATGTACACATACACACACAACACAACGTCGTATCTATATCTTCCCATCTGTTCTTACAGATATATTCATCTTCTAGGCTCGAAGTAATTGATATTTTCTTATAACATCAGATCTCTGCCCTCTGCCATTTTTCATGGTCAGGAACCACTTTACTTCCCCCCTTGTTTTTCTATACATGCTTACTAATTTTCTTAATTTTCAAAACAAACAAAAAAAACCAAAACTAATCATTCCATCTTCTTTGCTATTGCTCTGTAAACTGTCGGCTAGAAGTTGCTTGATATTGAGCAAGCCGGCCTCTGGGCATCAGCTTCTCTTCTGTAAAACAATTGCTAAAAGGCCTCACTTGATTGGGAAATGTTGTTTTACCCACATAGCCCCTTACTCCTGAGAGCCTGCCCCAGAGCACTGTGTAAAAGTGGGGTTACTGCACCTTCAGATTTTCATGACCTCCCTTTGAACTTTTTTTTTTTTATTCATTTTAGAAAGGAGAGAGAGAGGGAGAGGAGAGAGAGACAGAGAGAGAGAAGGAGGGGAGGAGCAGGAAGCATCAACTCCCATATGTGCCTTGACCAGGCAAGCCCAGGGTTTCGAACCGGCGACCTCAGCATTTCCAGGTCTACGCTTTATCCTGTGCTACCACCGGTCAGGCCTCCCTTTGAACTTTTAATCTTAAATTGATTTGCATGTCATTTCCCAAATATTATGCCATTTCCTTTGCATTCTTTATGATTTGTTTTATTTATAGCTTTGCCTCATCTCTCAGTCCTGAAATGTTTATCTGCTTCTCTGGCTTTAACTCTGGTCTCCCTCCAAATGATCAGCTACCCTCTTGATTCTTTGCTGTGGCCTCCGTGACTAAAAATTTTGTCATGGCCACTCATCTGGTCTCTGACCTTGCACCTTTGGCAGAAGCACTTAGAGCTGATGCCCTTGCTAGCTTCACCTTGCCAAGTGGGAACTTGGCACTATGATTCTATGTTTCTCTTGCTACACATTTTCTGCTTCTTATGCAAATGCCCTTCATCTTTCTAGGCTCAGCTCAAGTCCTAACAATTCTATGAGAGTTCCCTATCCTTATTACAGGCAGTTCCCGGGTTATGAACGAGATAGATTCTGTAAGTTTGTTCTTAAGTTGAATTTGTATGTAAGTTGGAACAGGTACATTTACCTATTAAATGCAACTTACAGAGATGTTTGTCTTAACACAATATTTATTTTTACCTTTCTGTCCATGTAAATACTTAAACATTTTAAAATACAACTATAAAGAATCTTGGATGAAGATAGACTTGTTGGAGAGAACGAGACTGGTGTTAGAGTTGGAGTTTGACTCTGCTGTGGGAGTGAGTTTCTTGAAGGAGGCATCAAGGGAGGTTAGTACAGAGATTTTTCTTCTTCTCATCATAAATGGCCCTGTAGCATCTCAGGCATTGGGTAACTGGATGGTAAACTTTGGTGAACCTCTCTGTATCAGGATCTTGCTCCTTTAACTTTGCCATTCCTGCTTCAATGAGACAGAAAACACCAGCTAACTGTTTTGTAGAAAACTTTTTTGGTTCTGGAGTTTCTAGTCTGTGTTTTCTTCCCTAAATGATATCATCTGCTGTTCTAGTTCTGTAAAATCTTCATTGGTTAGTTCTTTGCCATGGGTGTTGAGTAACTCTACATCATTTTTACTGATGTCCAATTGCAGTTGATTACCAATAGCTCTTATGGTGCTACATTCCTAAATATGACTTGTATGTAAGTCAAATGTTTGTAACTCAGGGACTTACTGTATATCAGCTATCATTAATCTTTATATTTTGGACTATTACAGTTACTGCTGGCATCATGTTTGGTACTAAATCATAACTTTTTTTTTTCCGAAGTGAGAAGGTGGGGGGCGCGGCAGACAGACAGACTCCCTCATGTGCCCAACCAGGATCCAGCCAGCATGCCCACCAGGAGGCGATGCTTGGCCCATCTGGGGCATTGCTCTGCTGTAACCAGAGCCATTCTAGTGCCTGAGGCAGAGGCCATGGAGCCATTCTCACCTCCCTGGCCAACTTTGCTACCATGGAGCCTTGACTGCAGGAGGGGAAGAGAGAGACAGAGAAAAAGGAGAGGGGGATGGGTGGAGAAGCAGATGGGCGCTTCTCCTGTGTGCCCTGGCCGGGAATCAAACCTGGGAATTTCATACGCCAGGCCGGCACTCTACTGCTGAGCCAACTGGCCAGGGCCAATCATAAGTTTTTTTTAAGTAAACTTAGAGACCACTTAGTCAAATTATACAATGCAAAATTCCACTCACTGATATTCCTCAGCAAGCCTTAGTTGGGATAATTCTGCTGCTTGGGAAAACAGATATTCTATTTATGGAATAAACCAGATATGGCAGATATTATTTTCTTTACTGGACATATTGACTCTTGGATATTACCAATGAATGTGTATCAACTCATTTTGAGAAAATGTAAAATGACTTCACAAGAGAGATAAAAATCCTGCTGCTCAGAACACACCAGACTGTCAGCTTTAGGTAAAGGACATGGCATTGTGTATTCAGAATAAGGGAAAGATAGATGGGTGGCAGGATCTTTAGTCTGAGGTCTCCCAGTAGAGAAGATTAGAAGTGAAAATGTCTGTTATTTTATCAATACATTTCAGAAATGACACTTCTAGATGGAGAGATCTCTCTTTTCCTACTAAAGCCTTGGTGATGATGATGATGATGATGATGATGATGATGATGATGTTACATTAAAGGGTTAAAGATGGTCCCAGTGTATTAGTTCCTATGTTGTTTCTTTCATAGCAAGCTAGGACTGTTAGCTCAAGCCCGCTGATGCCAATCTCAAAGTTTTACATATCTAATTGCTTTAAATATAGCCCAAATAAGCAGATTTTTTAGGCACTTACAATCTGTTTGCTGTGCATACCTTATGAAGCCGCACCTGGCATCTGCTAGCCATAGGGAAGACAAGATCTGTCGCTTCGAACTACAGCTGTCCATCGAAGCTCTCTCATCCAGAGACTCCTCATCCCAAACAGAGCAACATTGCTTAGACATGTGAATCCCTTCTTTATTTCACCTTCTCTCCAGAATGCCCCATCTGGTTAGGGCACCACAGTCTTGGGAAGGTCTCCTGTTGTGAGCAACTTCCTCTCCTGTGCAAGCCTGTCCCAGCTCTGCCCAGTAAAGCTTGTTGTGCAATAGTGCCATCTTGTGGTCCTGGCTTTCTCTTGATTATCCCTAAAATCAAATTCAATACAGATGTGTTAAAAAAGAAAAAAGTTTAAGCAGTACAAGTCAGTCTCCTCAGACCTCTAGTCTCCCTTTCCAAAGGTAAATACTATCAACTGTTTCTTGGGTATACCTCCATAAATGTCCCATGTACCATACATACATGCACACACATGTTGTATTATTCCGCTAGGGTTGCTGTAATAACACACCACAGGCTGGGTGGCTTATACAACAGAAAATAATTTTCTCACAGTTCTAGAGATGGAGGTGTCAGCAGGTTTAGTTTCTCCTGAGGCCTCTCTCCTTGACTAGCAGATGGCTGTCTTCATGTTTTCACAAGGTCTTTCCTCTGCACCTGCACATTCCCGGAGTCTCTTTGTATATCCAGTCTCTCCTTATGAGGACATTATACAGATTGGATTAGGGCCCACCCTCATAGCCTCATTTTAACTTAATTACCTCTTTAAAGGCTCTATCTCCCAATACAGTCACATTCCGGGAGACTGGAGTTTTGGGTTTCAACATATGAATTTTGGGGGACACAATTCAGCCCATAACACATCTGTGCATATACCTTAGAAAAATACTTATTAAGCTTACTAAACACACTGTCCTTTGCTCTTTTCATTTACTATATGCTGATGTTGTTTTCATATCCGCAAACTAGGATACACCTACCTCATTCTTTTAATGGCTGCATAGTGTTTCATTGTCTAGAAAGATAGCGTATACTACTTATCTTGACCCCAACTGTTGAACAGTTTGGCTGCTTCCACTTTTAATTTCTTTTACAAACAACAATACCATAATATCTTTATAATTATATTTTCTTTTACAAGTGGAGAGATAGCTATGAGGTACATTTGAATGAAAACTGTTCAGTCAAGAGGTATGGAAAGTTTCGTTTAAATAGCTAGTGCTAATTGTTCCACAAATAGATAGTACCAGTTTACACTCTGGTCAACAGTGCAAGCAAAAATCCCCCACACGCTTGCCATGATTCTACATCATCAGATGGTTTCATCTTTGTTCATGAGTCATTGAAAATATCTCAGTGTAGTTTTAACTTGAATTTCTTTCACTGAGAGTGGGGGTTGAACATCTTTTCATGTTTGAGGCTGTCTATATTTCTTGTAAACTGCCTGTTTACATTCTTTATCCACTTTTTTCCTGTGAGATTATGAGACTTTTTCTTAGAGATTTATCTGTCATACTTTACATATAAGAAAGGAGTGACTCCTGCCTTATGTGGTTGTATGGGAGACAGGTTGCAACATTGCCCCGGGACTGTTGTCTTGTACAACGTCCTGGGCAAATGGTTTCTAAAATCACAGCTCTTGATCATTGTAGTGCAGGCACAGATAGGAAGGAAATTTCCATCCTGATACTTTACAAGATCTCATTATAACTAGGATAATGCCAAAAAGTTGAGAATATTCAGATATTAAACACATTCACTGATTCCATGTCAGGCACTTTCTAGAACTTTAATTTTTCTACTAACCACATGACTTAGTAAACTGAGTACATAATTACAAATTAAATTAATTTAGATTATAACATATTTATTCTAAAAATTAAAATTTCAATTTCAATCAGTAAACTTGCCAAGAAAGTTAGAATCATCATGTTTTTCATGTTGATAGAATAAAATTTATGGAACATATCTCAAAACTTTAGTGACCTGTATACTTGAAAGGGCCACACTCCTTCACACTAATGGACATTTAGTCATGGAACATTTTCCCTGCCTGGCTTTTTCTCTTCCTTCTCATTCCAGTTTAAATACTTTAACCTCAGAGACACGTTGCCTGACACTCATCCCCTCACCTAATGTAGACCACTTCCATTAGGTTCTAAACGTATTCTGTTCCTTCTGTTAGTAGCATTGAACATGACTGGCAGTCATATATGCATTTGTTTAAGACAATGTCTGAAACATGCTAGATGCTCAATAAAGAGATGAACACAGGTGGGGAAAAGTAGGTTTACAGTTGTTTGTATAGAAAATAATACAAAAACTTATAAATAATATAATAGTAAACTGTTTTGCGTACTCCAGCTGTAAACCTACTTTGCCCCAACCCTGTATATAGGGGAGTAAGGATAGGGGAAGTGGATGAAGGGGGTCAAAAGATACAAATTTTCAGTTATAAAATAATTAGTGATTGGAATGTAATGTACAGCATGGTGACTATATTTAATAATACTATATTGCATATTTGAAAGTTGTTTAGAGAGTACATCTTAAAAGCTCTTATCACAAAAAAATCTATATATATGGTGAGGGATGTTAACTAGACTTATTGTGGTGATCATTTTGCAATATATAAATATCAAATCATTCTGTTGCACACCTGAAACTATTATAATGTTATATGTCAATTATACCTCAATATGAAAACGATGAATATATAAAATATAAGTGCCCCTGAGTTCTAACATTGCACAATTTTATGAAATGTCAAATTCCAAAGAAACTATAGATATTTCTGTATCTTACAATTCTTGAGGTTGCTATACACAGTTTGCAACAAAAGCATACATGTCTGGACAGAACTTAGCTTTCTGTATTCATTTCCATCCATATTCTTAGGGAGACAAGTTATCTGATATATCCCAGACTCCTGTCTTGTTCACTCCATAGCAACCC
Source organism: Saccopteryx bilineata (assembly GCF_036850765.1). Taxonomy (NCBI): domain Eukaryota; kingdom Metazoa; phylum Chordata; class Mammalia; order Chiroptera; family Emballonuridae; genus Saccopteryx; species Saccopteryx bilineata. The sequence goes on from NC_089491.1 coordinate 51,237,175, forward strand.
CTCTCCATTTTGAACTCTCCACAAGTCCTATCTTATAACTTAAAAGTTCAGAAAGTGTGAGAGGAGGCAATTAATACATCCAGAGCAGTGCTCCAGTGTGTAGGTACAGGTTAAATGTCTTTTATTTTTATCATTACAACAGACTTTATGACTGCAATAAAGATGTGAGTGGTTTCTTCAAAGATAAACATCTGAAACTGAGAGGCGGGTTACATTCTAATAGCCGGTGGCTGCTGTCAGAAATAATTTAATGCTTAGTGCTTTGTTGGCTGACCCAAGTCCTTTGAAGAAGTGAAGCATGCTACTTACATTATCATGGCTACCCAGAATCCACTCATTTACGTGAGGTGCTCTGTAGTGCTGTTCAATGAAGGCAAGAAGCCTGAACTTGGTAATTGAGAATGAATGTCAAGTAGTATCAAGACACCTCAATTCATAAGACTGATAACTCCTTCTGTGATTGCATTTCCATTTTTACAGCTGCTTCAGTGGCCAACTTTATCAGCCTTGTTTGGGAAGTGTATATATTACAGGACTCTCAGCGCTGCCTGAGAAGAAGCTAGGCTTATTATTGTTAATATTATTATTATTATTATTATGTCTAAGGATTGTGGAATTTTCAAACTTTTATAAAGATCAATTTATGTGATTGATAAAGAGACAGAAATTCTTTTAAGACAAAAGAAAGGAAAGAAAAGGCACTGATCTTTGTGTTACTATTCTAGCAATCCCAAATTTAAGAAAACAAAAAGGACGTTGGCAATATTATTCTTTGAGAGGAAAAAGAGTTCCTTATATGAAATGAAAACATACAAATTATTAAAAAGTGGTGAAGAATAAATTCAATTCCTGGAATGTTTTGGAACTGTAGTTGTTTAAATGGAATAATGTATGGATTACCCCTAGTACAGAGTCTAGCCCTTTTTCCGTAAAGAGCTGGAGAGTTAATATTTTCAGCTTTGCAACCAGATGGTGTCTGCAGCAAATACTCTACTCTGGCACTGCTATGACATAGACAATATGTAAATGAGTGAGCATGGCTGTGTCCTGATAAAACTTTTCTTATGGACCCTAAAATTTAAATGTTATATTATTTTGTCACAAAATTTTAAAATTCTTTTAAACTATTTAAAAATGTAAAAAAAATCATTCTTAGGCCCTGGCTGGTTTGCTCAGTGGATAGAGCATCAGTCTGGCATGCAGACTTCCTGGGTTCGATTCCTGGTCAGGGTGCACAAGAGAAGCAACCGTCTGCTTTTTTCCCCGTCCCTTTCCCCTTTCTTTCCCTCTTCCTCTCCCACAGCCAGTAGCTTGATTGGTTCAAGCGTCAGCCCTGGCCTGGGCACTGAGGATAGCTTGGTTGGTCCGAGTGTCAGCCTCAAGTGCTAAAAATAGCTGGGATGTTTCGAGCATCAGCCCCAGGTGGGGGTTGCCTGGTGGAGCCCTGTTGGGGCACATGCGGTAGTCTATCTCACTATCTCCCCTCCTCTCACTTAAAAAAATAATCATTCTTAGTTCATGTGACATATAATAGATGATATGGTAGATTTGACGTATATAGGCAGTAGTTTGCTGATCTCAAGTATAATGCATGGTAGATGCTCCATAGCAGTGCTGGTGTCCCTTAGAAAACAGTATGTCTCATGGATAAGCCACCTATGTGGACAGAGTCTTTAGCTAGCACTTCATGCCCATGGTCTATCCAAGGGTCCCCAAACTTTTTACACAGGGGGCCAGGTCACTGTCCTTCAGACCATTGGAGGGCCGCCACATACAGTACTCCAGTACACTGACCACCAATGAAAGAGGTGCCCTTTCCAGAAGTGCGGCGGGGGTGGATAAATGGCCTCAGGGGGTCGCATGCAGCCCGTGGGCTGGAGTTTGGGGACACCGGGATGGGCTTTGTTCTACTCATAGTGATGTCTGTTTTTATCAACAATTTCTCCACACACAGAAAAGTATCCAGGCAAAGTTAATAGGCAAAAGGAAGTATGAATTGTGTCAGGGACATCCCCTTATTTCCCACCCTCAGTTTTCCAAAAATAAAAAAACCACTTTGGTTCTCTTGGACTAATTTGGAAATCAGAGTGAAGCAGAAACCACTATGATAAGGAATATTATAACTGAATGAAGATGTTTTCAGTTACCCTGAAGCCAGTGTACCTTCTTAAAGAGAGCAAACAATAAAGATTGGAGAGCATTTTATAAATCTGAAAATTTAGTTGAACATCATATGGCTTGTTTATACTGAAACGGTGACACTACCTACTGCCCTCTTTTCTCCTTAATAATATATATTTGATTAGCAGACCTTTTCTAACATTGGAAGTTTCTAAAAAGACATTTTGAATATAAATGATACATTTGGGAGAGTCTGTTTTATTTTTTATTGTAATGTAAATTGTATTGGTTGGCAGACAATATGGAAATCAGCTGAAAAAAAATCTTGACTAATTATTTTTCTTTTCCCTAAGAGTAGAAACATGAGATTTTAGCAGTGGTGAAGTTAAAAACAGAAACAAAAACAAAACAAGTCATTGGAGTTATTTTTACCATTTGAGTGCCCACTTGTGACACTGGAGCTGCTTTAATGATGTCCCATTTTAAACCTTTCATTTTGTGCTGGCTGCGTAACAAAGGGTGGTGATGATGTGAATCAAATGTCCTGAATTGTATGATTGTCTAGTTTGTCGAAGAAAGGGAATTACTATATAAAGCAAAGCAAATGCCAAATTGGAACTAATATATTCACAAGGGCTACTTTTACATATTAAATTCTAATGGTTCAAGGAAGCAGCTTTAGATTTGTAGTATTTAATAATTCAGAAAATAATTTTGAGGAGCAGTATATAGCTTTTACAGTTTTGCTGTGCTGCTATTCTTACATCTTATAAAACAAGTGACAAAAGTCATATTTGCTTTCATAGTATTTAGTGTATTTAGTGTGCTTTGGGAGGTCCAGATGAAACTACACCAAGGATTTGGATAAAAGTTTCAGGCAGTTATATACATATTTGCCAATCACAGAGTCAGCTTATTATCTAGATTTTTCTCAGTAACAAATATACTGATAATTGAGGAGGTCTTTGGTATTCACTCCGATGTCAGGCATTGTCCAGGTGTCTGAAACTACTTAGCATTTCTATGCCACTTTAGAGATGCTTTCAGACTTTGGGTGGCTAACGAGCTGTGTTTTGTACAACACTAAGGTTCTTAATCTGATCAAATGGTGGCACTGAAAAGCTCCCTTGGTTTTTAACATAATGATCTAATGCTAGGAAATTGCAGTCCCTTGTAATCATACATAGATCAAGACATTCCATTCTGGGCACTGACTGTCACCTCTGCAGACCTTATTCTCTTGCTGAAGATCAGAGAATCTCAGGGCCACGGGAGCAAGCTTAACTGTCTTTATTTTGCCCACAAGTATTCCTTATTCCCACTCCCAACCTGAACGAACACATTTTAGTCCAAAGCATAGCCCACATTGCAAAATGATGGTTCGTGTAGTTTTAACCACAAATCACATTGTCATTGGATAACTAAAGAATTCCTTATAAATGACACAATGTGGATTGATTTTTAAATGCTGTCTTGTTTAGAAACTTTCCATTTACTTCAGCCTTTTTATATTCTTTACCTTTAGATGTTGGGACCTGGACAAATACATCACAGTGGGTCTTTACAGTGTTGGTGAGAAAATATTCATGAGACTTTTGAATCTCACATAACTTAAGTGAAACAGTCAGCATTTGGTAAGTCCCTCAAGTGCTTCCTTAGCTTCCATTTTTCCTAGTTCTTTTTAGCAGTTCTTGCTATCAGTTATTATTTTCAAGTAGAAGCCCTTCTTCTGGTCATTGGAAAAACTACTGTATTTTTACCTTACCCATCATCTGGTTGATAAACACAATACCATACTCTATTTTACTATAATAGGTCTCAGTTGGTTTAAGAGTGTCTTATTCAGGCTGTGGCCAGTTGGCTCAGCAGTAGAGCGTCCGCCCGGCATGTGGAAGTCCTGGGTTCGATTCCTGGTCAGGGCACACAGGAGAAGTGCCCATCTGCTTCTCTATCCTTCCTTCCTCTCCTTCGTCTCTATCTCTCTCTTCCCTTTCCACCGCCAAGGCTCCATTGGAGCAAAGTTGGCCAGGGCACTGAGGATGGCTCCATGGCCTCTGCCTCAGGTGCTAGAATGGGCCTGGCAGCAAGGGAGCAACACCACAGATATGCAGAGCATCGCCCCCTGATGGGCACGCCAGGTAGATCCCAGTCAGGTGCATGCAAGAGTCTGTCTGACTGCCTCCCTGCTTCTAACTTTGGAGAAAAAAAAAGAGTGTCTTATTCAGTTAAAGTATGATCATGAATAATGCCAACCTTCCTGAAAATCAACTTACCTGAGCAGCTCAGTATGTCTTAGTTAAAACAATCAAATGCAGAGGCTTTTCCCTGAGTAAGCTAATAAACTGGCTCCTCCCTTCCTTCAGAGTTTATTTTCTCTTCCAATGTTGTAATAAATTTTTTAGTGATTTTAAAAGGCTTTCTTACTTTGTCATGTGCAAAAGGGAATTTTTCTGAAAATAGAGCTTAAACAGTATCTCTAAGAAATTGATTTTTTGCCTTTCATTAAATCATGTAGATGGTTTGTGATTTTTTTAAACCCTCGTGTTCTTAATATTTGATTGTAATATTCTCTTTGACATCACAAATATTACATTATAACACTGATGCAGTTAATGAGAAATAAGTAAACAATTTCAGTTCTGCATTGGGTTCAATTATGTAGGTAGGTCTTGGGCATCAAAGACAGGTTTTCTTTCTTTTCCTTTTCTTAGAGTTTTTTTTCTATTACAAAGAGAATGAGAACTTACCATAAGTAAAAATTGGAGGTTGCTGCAGCTGTTAAAAGCTCTCTGAAGCCCATTGAGCAAGAACAGAGCTGTTGAATAATGCAGACAAGATAATGAACAGCAGACAAATGATCCCAGGAGGCTGCCCGCTGGGTAAAGGGAGTGTATACTTAGAAGCTAGATTTATTATCCTAACATCTTTTCTGGTGACCTCCAATTTATTGGAAATACCTGAGACATATATAAACTCGGGGTTCCTCCCCTTCAACCAAAGCCAAACTTGCTCATTTCTACCTTAGGTTCTTGAAGTCACATAGCAAAGCTGCAAAACCAAAAACTCCCACTTTGAAAGAAGAAACTGAAATTTAAATAATTGTGTAAAGAAAAGGACCAGGAATGTATCTTTGTGGTCCATTTGTTAACTGAAGTACAGATGTGTCTCCCTAGACTATAGGAAATGTGTTTCCATAGACTACATTCTATTTAGAAGGCTTTCTTATTTACTAGAATTGCCAGTAAAGTTAAAATCCTAAGTAACTAGAGTTGATAATGAAGCACTTTAGAGGTATAATCTATTCCCGGCCAATTTTGACCATTTTCTAACAAAGACAAAATTGTGAGAATTACAATATTGTGGGATTATAAATTACCTTTGTTTTGAAACAGCTTTCCTAAAACATCTTTTGATTGATAACTTCTTTGAATGCAATTCATCAAATTTTATCATATATGACTTCATAGTCAAATTCAGTGAAGAAATTATTCCATAAAGAAAGAGAAGAATAGTTTCCAAAGTAGTCTTGGGAATCTTTGAAATATCTTAATAAGTTTCTAAGATACCCTGGTCCATGTTTTTAAAAGTTCCACATTACTGGTTTCTTAGGAGAAATAAAACCAACAAAATGCTACATAATAGCAACTTCAATTGTCCTGACCTACCAGGCCAATTTACCTTATGGGATTTTAGAGCTTAATTTATGCTAATTATGTACATATGCTAATTTAAAATAGCAAAATTCTGAATACCTTTGCTGTTTGAAAGGTACTCTTCTAAGTGTTTATTTACAATATGTACTATTTGTCATTTTAGTCATATTAAAAAAATTTGGGAATTTTTGTTACAGTTAAGTGACAATATTTAAATCATCAAAAAAATTGGCATTTGTGGCCCTGGCCGGTTGGCTCAGTGGTAGAGCGTCGGCCTGGCGTGCAGAAGAAGTCCCAGGTTCGATTCCGGCCAGGGCACACAGGAGAAGCGCACATCTGCTTCTCCACCCCTCCCCCTCTCCTTCCTCTCTGTCTTTCTCTTCCCCTCCCGCAGCCAAGGTTCCATTGGAGCAAAGATGGCCGGAGCGCTGGGGATGGCTCTGTGGCCTCTGCCTCAGGCGCTAGAGTGGCTCTGGTCCCGACATAGCGACGCCCCGGATAGGCAGAGCATCGCCCCCTGGTGGGCAGAGCGTCGCCCCCTGGTGGGCGTGCCGGGTGGATCCCAGTCAGATCCCGGTCGGGTGCATGCGGGAGTCTGTCTGACTGTCTCTCCCTGCTTCGAACTTCAGAAAAATGGAAAAAAAAAAATTAAAAATAAAATAAAATAAAATAAAATAAAAAATTGGCATTTGAAAAAAAAATTGGCATTTGTATATGTGAATAAATGAAATGAAAAGGTTTTAATTTGCAAAAGAAACAACTGAATGAGATTAAATGTGAATTTGCAATACTTGGAAGTTTTTCTCAATATGAGAGATACTGAAAGAAGAAACTCATAGTTGGGTGTGGCAAAACGGCTGGTGGAGGGGTGGAATTCTTAATAATAATTAGATGAATTAAATTTAGTATAGCTGAGATAAGATGTGTTCTATTACACTGTAGTAGGTGCTGAAATAGCAATTGAATGTCTTAAGTAAGTATATGACTTTAAGTGTCCTTCAGTACCTCAGAATAACTAAGGCCATATCTATGTAATGATTTTTTTCCTTTCTTCTTTTTTTGATTTCTGTAAAAATTGAATTGTCTTGATCATTTGATGTCTAATTATTTGAATCACGTTAATGAACTGATTGCATTGACTACTTTACTGTCATTGAGGGCACCACAATAATTTCTAAATAGTCAAACCAACAATGCACATAAATACAAACACAGCCATTGAGCCGCAAATTGCATGAAGTAATGTAATTTAAACCTCTAGAAATATGCTGTGCATACTGTGTACATTCCTACTATATAAAATGATAAAATATAATAGAACAAATAAATATATGCGCTCAAGCTTATTAAATTATATGAATTTATTCATTCATTTTTTCATTCATCCTTCAACTATTTTTTAGCATTTACTATTAACAGGCAGTGTTTTAGACATCAGGGGTTTTGTGGTGAGCTAGAACTACAAGGTCCTTGCTCTCATAGATCTTACATTTTAAAGGGAGAAGAGGACAATAAACATGTGCTTACTAAATGAACATTAATTCATTAAATCAACAAACATTTATCATATAACCACTCTGTGTTGAATACCAGAGGTAGAAAGAAGAATGAGATATCATCACTACTCTTGAGGAGTTCACAAACTGTTGGGGAAACAGATAGACAAATCTTTTATTAAAGCTACATCTAAGATAAGACTTCCAGTTAAACATGGTAAATTCACCATGTACATTTATCATATCACTCTCTCATGAAGCCTCAAGAAAATGAGAATAAAGGAGTGAAGACTGAATAAACTCATAAGGACAAAGAGAAGAGGAAGAAAAAACATAGAAGAGATAACACATGATTTAGGTGACCAGGGAAAAGTGGAAGCCTAAGACTAAATGAATGGAAACCTCCCCAAAGCAGGCCAAGACCAGCAGAGAACTCTGTAAAGATCAGAAACTACAGGCAACAGGAAACTTTAATTGGGTTGTTTGTCTTCTTAGTGAGTTCTACAGAGTTCTTTGTATATTCTGGAAACAGGCCTTTTGTCAAAATATGTGTTGTGAATATTTTGTCCTAGTGGGTGTCTTGCCTTTTCATTTTCTTATTTCCATCTTTTGAAGAACAGAGGGTTAAAATTTTGGTGAGGTTCATTTACATGTTTTTGTTTTTGTTGGTGGTGGACTTGCATTGTATTGCCTATCTGAAAAATCTTTGTGTATGTTGTACAGATTTTGTCCTGCTTTCTGTTAAAGGTTTTATAGTTTACATCATACCCATTAGAACTGGACTGTGTATTATAGTAGTCACTAGCCACATGTAGTTCTTGAGCACTTAAAATGTGGCTAGTCCAAATTGAAATGTACTACAAATTCTAGAAGTATAAAATATGTGAAAAAGAGAAGGCAATAACATTTTTATATTGATTATAAAAATGGCAAATTTTTATTAGGTTAAATAAAATATATTGACAAAATTCATTTATTTTATTTTATTTTAAAACTTTTAAAAATGTAGCTAGAACACTTAGAATGACATAAGAAACTGATTTGTAGTACCAATTATTTTCTACCAGAGAGGGCTGATTAGACACCTTTCATTTCACTTATTACATCTTTTTTTCAAAAAATTTTTAAAAGATATTTATTTATTCATTTTAGATCTAGGAGAGAGAAATAGGTGGAGGAGAGGAGCAGGAAGCATCAACTTGTAGTGGTTTCCCGTATGTACCTTGATTGGGCAAGCCTGGGGTTTCAAACTGGTGACCTCAGCATTTCAAGTTGACACTTTATCCACTGTGCCACCACTGGTCAGGCCACTTATCACATTTTTTACCTGCCCCAAGTAGCCAGACAACTACTCCCCCATCATACTGGCAGAAGACAGCATGTTCTATGAAGAATTTGAGTCAGAAAAGCTCTGGATTTAGAAGCATCAAGGCCAACTGTGATCAGGAATGAAGTGCTATAATAAAAATAGAGAGATTCAGAAAAATTTGGCATATGAAATAATAAAACCCTTTAATCCCCTTTAAATACTAGATCTGTGAACTCTAGAATACAGGTATATATCCCAATACAGAATGCTGACAAATTTTTTTCTAAGGGAACAAACTTGCCAAGGGAAAACTTACACATACTGATATTTGGGAGTCCTTATATTTACCCAAATCCTGATCACTGGACAGTGAAACCCATCAGTTGACAAGCTCCACCCACGCATACAGAGATTACAATTAGCATTGTAAAGCCTCATGCTGGACAGCAGGAAATCATCAAATACTGAGGAAAGTTTCATTGTAAATGCCAGAGACCAAAAAAAAAAAAAAAAAAAAAAAGTATAAAAAAATGTCTTGGTAGAAACAGCATTCAAAGACATACATTTATTTCAGATAAATAAGAAAGATAATCCATAAAACAAGCACAAGAAGCTATAAAAAGAAAGCATTCTGTCAACAAGAATATTAAACATTAAAAGGATAGGAGAGATTACAAATTCAAAAAAGAATTTGAAGGTATAGCCAAGAAAACATTTTAGATGATAGAATAAAAGAGAAAAGAAAAAATATAGAGCATCAGTCCATGTGGTACAATATTTAAATAATTTTTAAAAACTTTTTGAAAGAATAAAGAAAAGAGATGGGAGAAAATCATTGAAGAAATACATTCTCTAAATTTCTAGAACAGAAAAACAAAAATCTAGATTGAAAAGTCTATTGAAGATCCAGCACAGCAAAGTGATGAAAGACCCATATATCCCACTTCAAGGACACAATTTCGATATTTCAGTACACTAAAGAAAGAAAAGATTCTGAAAACTTTTAAATGTAAACAAACAAAAACATCTTGCAAAAGATCAATAATTAGAATGGCATTAAATTTCATGACTGCAACATTGGAAACTAGAACACAATACAGGAATGTCTTTAAAATTCTGAGGAAAAAAGATTTCCTACTTATATTTCTATACCCAGAAAAATGATCCATTAGATAAGAGGGCTGCAGATATTTAAGGTCCCCCAAATTTATTATCATATACCCATTCTCAAAAAGCTCTTAGAGAATGTATTCCACTAAAACAAGAAAGAAAACTGAGAAAAAAGTATAGGATCTAAAAAATGGGGAATACAAAATATAGAAGGGTAAAAGAAATCCCCAGGATGATGGCAAAAGAAGATTCCCAGGATGTCAGCTCTGCAACAAGCCTAGAAAGTAGTCCCAAGGGACGCAGGAGGGAAGTGAAATCTAGGAAGGACATATCCCAGAAAAAAATATGATAAACTATATGTATTTGATATATTTGAATACATCCAAAATTTTTTTTTTCCCCTTGTGGTGTTTGGGGATAAACTGATGCTGGATTCATAAAAATGAACAAAATATAGACAAAAATAATATAATCATTAAGCCTAGGGGGATAAGCATGAAAAGTAATCAAAGCATTTGATATACTCCACTGCGAATGATATTGACAGAGTAATAATCATGTAAACATTAAATACTGATCTAATAAAAACAGGGTTATACATAATTTGTTTGGGTAGGGGGATAAAAGTATATGTATGTGCTGTGGCAGCTGTATACAGTAGAATCAAAATTTGTAGGGTATCAATAGATAGTATCTAAAGACTGAAATATTAGAAGAAAGAGTTTAAGAAATTAAAATGATTATCATTGGGGAAGGCCACCCATTGCTATAGTCTTTACAAGTCAGTTCCTGGGGCCCAGAGTAGTAGAATGAAGAAGGATGAAAGAGTGAATCTGGAAGAGCAAAGGGAAGAAGACATCCAGCACACACAGTTCCAGAGAAAATGGGGAAAATCATAAAAAGGAGCATAAAATATTGAAATAATTTGAATTCTTAATCCTAGAGGATAAAATGATTGACAATAATTCCAGAATATTAAGTTTCTAGATGAGAAAATAGCTGTTTAAATTTTTTTTCTTTAATCCTGGAATATAATGAAATGGGTATTAGTTTTGTAGACTAGGCAGAATAATAATCTATGTCAGCAAGACACATTAAACACTTGAATGATTCCTTGGAGAACTCTTGGGCCTTTTCTCATTGTACTGACAAATATCTCTGAGGTTTATTAAAATCTTTCCCCTTTTGAAGATAAAAATGATGTATTGTACTAAATAACTTTTTTGAAGTTCTAATTTTTTCCCAATGTATAGCCACATTAAGAACCACTTTGTTTTTTGAATCATTTGTATATCATTAAAAGTTGTATTCCTTTTCTATTGTTATGTAACAAAATGACCACAAACTTAGTGCCATAAGATAACAAATTTATAGTCACAATTTCCACAGATCAGGAGTATGGGCATCGCTTAGTTGGATCCTCTATTCTGGGTTTAACAAGACTGCAATCAAGGTGTCAGATGGGCTGTGTTCTCATTTTGAGCTCAACTGGGAAGAATCTTTTTCCATGCTCATGCAGGTGTTACCAGAAATTATTTTCCTGTGGGTGTCTTACCTGAGGGCTCCAGTATTGTTCTAGCTATTGGCTGGTGGTCGCTTCCAGGTCAAAGAGGCTGACTGAAGTTCTCTGCCATGTGGGCTTCCTCAACATGACTCTTTACTTCATCCTGCCAGGAAGAAACATCACTTACTTCAGTCAGCTCAGATGGAATCTTATGTGAAGCAGCATAATCATATCTTATTTGTTAGAAGTGAGTCACAGATCCTGCCTGCACTGAAGGGAGGGGATTGCACAAAGGGATGAACACCAGGAGGTGGAAATTCAGTGGGACCACCTTAGCTAGGTCTATATTCTATAGAAGTATATAAAAAACATAGGAAAAGTTAACAATTGCTAAACCTTGATGGGCAGATGTGGTTTTTAACATAATTTCTCTACTCACAAAAATTTTAAAAACTTTAAAGTTCAAAAGTAGTTTATTTATAAAACAACTTACCATTTCACTTTGCTCTATTTTCATTTTCTATTTGACTCGCACCACAATGGAACCCAATTCAATGGTTGTGCATGGTGTTCATTTTATTTCTCATGCCTACCACACTGTCTGACTCATTGAAGTTGATCAGTGAATGATGGGTAATAAAATGAATTCCTTAAAGTGTTTTAAAAATTCCAAAATCAGTTGTATATCCACAAATTCTACCCCAGGTTGACACTGTCAGGATGTGTCATGTAGTCGAGGATTACTACTGTCCTCAAATAGAAGAAAATAGTAAAAACTAAAATTTATTGAGTGCTTATTCTATCCCAGGTGCTGGTCAAAGTACGGTACACATTTTAACTACTGTTTAATTCTTACAACCCTAAAGAGGCAATTAAATATTTTAAGAACAGTGAAGCCCTTCAAAAATCCTATGGTGATAATAAGTTTTATAGTCAGTGGAGCTAAGACTTAAATCTAACATTTCTTCTCTTGCAAATTTATTATAATAAACAACTCACTTTTTGTTTTTCCTTTGTAAGGTAATGGTTGCCTAAGCAAACTATAACCTTAACATTAAAACCTCTCACCTCAGGTATTCAACAGGTCTTTGCTCTTTGCATAGAAAGTAGCCTTTTATATTTAAACCAGAAATGATTATTTTATGCAGATCTTAAAATGTATTTATAAATAATCATGCATTCAAACATATTAAGTCATTTAGGACTGTAATTAGTCATTGTCAAGTCTTGGCAAACAGCAGGGTTCTAATTGGAAAGCAGTGTTTGCCCTCCTTGTGCCTCAATGAAACTTTCAGAGAAGGGCAGCATGTGCTTCTTAATCTGTTTTTCTAACAGCTAGTAGCAAATCAATGAAGATGAGGCTGGTGGGTATGATAAATTAATATGCACACTGACAACTTATAACCGTGCAATTGCTTAGGGAATTACTTTGCGACTATATCCAAGTAATTATATGTTTTAAATGATTTATCTCAATTTGTTAACAATATACCCCCTAAAATGGAAATAAAAAGAGAGAAAATGCAAATAGCATGTTATACCAACTTTATGTTGAACTTATTAAGAGGTTGCCCTTTTAATGAAAAATTTAATGAATTAAGAGGTTTGTTATGAATAAGCATTCTTACTACTTGTTAAGTATTTGTCACCACAGACCTGTCATCGTCATTCTAATTATGATTAATACCTTATCTTGAATTCCATCTTCAATCACATTTCAGTAACAAATGTAACTTCTATTGTATGATCAAGGTTCATGAAAACAAGGTCATCTGCCTATGACCTTATATTTTATTCATTTTTACATTCGTATTAAGCACATTTTCCTGAAAGTTAACCTTATGAATCTTTTAATTTTCAAAGTGCATTTTATCCTTGACATGCTTTTCAGCTCTTCATACTGTTTCAAATCATGGTTGTGTACTCAAGGTAAATGAAAAATCCTAACAGTTTGATTATCCTCTTCTATATCTAGAAGCTGCTACTTTGAGGCTTTGTTTAAAAAAATTTTTTTTATCTGCTATGAAAAGGGTTACATTAATTCTCTCAAGCATTGCTACAATACTCAAACATGGAAGGCCCAGGCTTATAAAGTTCAAAAAATTATGTATTAGAACCACAAGAGCAGATTTTCCTTTGAAGTCTACGTAGTATAAACTGTGGTCAATAAGGAGATTTTTGTTGTTGGGTTCCCCCCCCCCAGTGGTATAACAATGTACAATCCATATCAGATTATAATGTGTTATCTGTGACATATCTCTTCTTTTTAAGTTCTTTCTTTCTTTTCCTTTATCCCTTCCCCCCTCTCCTACTTATTTTTTTTGTTTTAATTTCTGTGCACGTTTTATTCCCTCTTCTTTTAATTGTTTCTCCATTCTCATTTTCTTTCTTTCCCCACAGTCCTTCTTCCCCATTTTCCACAGACACATTATTCATAGCATTTCCATCCTCCATTTTGTCCTATTCTTCTCCCACCCTTCCCAGGCCATTCATTCACCACCCTCAATGGAGTCCGTATTCCTCTCCTGCCTAACAGGCAGGCTGTAAGCCATTTTTGCATTAGATTTTTATAGTTTCAAGAATCCTCAATTATTTACACTACTAGGTGTTAAAATCTCTAGAAGGGAATAAAAATTATAATATGACTTCTTTTCTACTCTTTTTGTTAGACTACAAGGAAGTCTCTATGAGAGCATAAAATGCCACATTAACTAATAAGCTCACTGGAGTCACCATGAAAATTAAGCCAATTAATTTTGGGCAAAAATAATAGTAACAATGGATTATAAGAAAACCAGATCATTTATCAAACATGAAGTCTGCCCTCCTAAGGGCTGGATATCACTGAGGGGTGGCTTCTTTAGCAGGAAGAAGCTCTCTGGTCCCCAGAGCCACTGGATGCTTCTCCATCTCTGGTGTTGATGAGGAACACTCCGCACACACATCATCAAGGCCTCTGTAGTAAGCCAGGTAGCATAAGCGAAGTGTATGCAAATCAGAGAAATGAACCCTCTCCTGAGGTCTTCCAAATCACTCAATTCTTGAAGCAATTAGCTGATAGTCTATTTCCCCTTAAACTAGATGCATTTACATTTTCTTCATCATTTGAAGCATGTCTTCACACATTTCATGTTCTCCATTATAAGCAGAGATAAGTACTATGCACTTATTGTTGAATCCAGTGGAATAAAGTCAAACACTTGTGGTATGCAATATTCTAATGTTGTAAAGGTCTGATGAGTTTTCCTTTTAAAAAACACCACAAAACAGACTGCATTTTAATTACATTTTCTCAGAGGTATCTGGGGGAAGGAGGGTCATGTGTTTAAGAGTGTTTAATGTACTTAAAAATTATATCTTCCAGCAGTCTCCAGTACTGATTTAATAGGTCTGATCTTTTGAAATGAATCCTATATCATATTTATGATGATGTCTTATTCAAGAATGAGGCTAAGTCTAATGAGAGGCAATTCCTTTGATGAGAGTGACAATTACATCACTTGAACCAACACATCAACAGCTATCTCTTCTTACTGATAATAAACTAGTTGCCTTGGAAATAAATGTAATGTTTTAAACTCAGGTTTTCGATTGTCACTTGTGAAGAAGCCAGATCTAAATTAGGTATGTCCATAATCATGCAAAACAAAGAAAAAATAGAAAATCAAAAACTAGAGCTAAACCAAAATTTCTCATTCACTATTATATTCAACTTCTCTGAACAACAAATCTTTCCTCTAAATTCAAGTAAATGAACAAACTGGCAAATATCGAGCCTCCACTGCATGGCAGACTGTGTTACAACTGATCTGCTTTGTTCAAATCCTTTTACAGGTATAACCTGGAGACATTATAGTCTGTTCCAGACCACCACAATAAAGTGAGTATCATTATAAAATAAGTCACACAAATTCTTTGGTTTCCCAGTGCTTATAAAAGTCATGTTTTACTATACTGTAGTCTATTAAGTGTGCAATGTATTAGACTTAAAAACAATGTACATACCTTAAGTAAAAAAATACTTTATTGCTAAAAAAAAGTGCTAACCATTACTTGAGGCTTCAGTGAGTCATAATCTGTTTGCTGCTGGAAGATTGTGCCTCAAGATTGTAAGTAGCTAATAAGTACTAAAATAGCTAAAGTATCAAAGGTAAAGAAACATGGCAAAATGTTAGTGTTTAATGAACATCTGATTCAACGCTGTGTTGTCTAAATCTTTAAAGCTTAATAACTGAAAGTTTTAGAAAGGTAACTGTTCTGTTGCGGAAAAGGGTAATGGTAAGCAACAATTCGCAGTTTAGCTTGGCTAAGTTGACAGAGTACAAAGTCATCACAGTCGGTAAAAAATGTATTAGTAAGCAAACTATACTGAGACAGTTGGCCAGGCAAATATAAATTTTAAAAAAAAAATCAAAATCCTTACCTAATTCCTAACACCTTTATAGATTCTAAATGAATATGTTGAATCACAACAAAAATTCCTCCTAGCTATGTTACTTTGATGTGAAAAATGGAGTTTCAAATAGTTTTTTTTTATTTCTACAAAGATTTTAATAAAACTGCAGAGAATGTTTAGTAAAGGATTGTTTCTATTTTATCTAAAAACAAACTAGATGTTACTCATCTCTGTATATCTGGCAGTCTGTACAAATGTATATATATTTTGGCAAATTCCATTCAACCTATGAACTTCTTACCAAAGAAAACGAATAGATCTTATTTGCTAAATATCCTGTACATCTTGACACGACACTGCTAAAAGGCGGCTGTGATTTGTTTAGCTGTAGTATTAAAATTTTCATAATGAAAAAGTTTGGTCATTTTCTGTTTTCTCAACTTAATGAGATTTTTGGCTTCATAGAAATGGAAAAAGCTAGCAGCTTCTGGAGACACATGCCCACAAGACGGCTGTCACTGGTGTTGGCCACAGGAAAGATATGAAAATGTTGGCTTAGAATAAAAACACATATTCAAAATATGAGGTAAGTAGCATGTCCTCATCTACTTTGAAAATATTTATACATTGAGAATGAACACTGAGTGAATGATTATTGTAAAACAGAAATTTAGTTGCTGTTAAGTGACTCCAGGTAATACTACCCAGAGTATCCAGCAAAAACCTCCCAAAACTGGTTTAGTTATCTCTTGTGTAAATAAGTCTTTATTAACATTGTCATTGCTTTCTTTTTTTAAAATAAATTTTTATTAATGTTAATGGGGTGACATCAATAAATCAGGGTACATATATTCAAAGAAAGCCTGTCCAGGTTATCTTGTCATTCAATTATGTTGCATACCCATCACCCAAAGTCAGATTGTCCTCCGTCACCCTCTATCTAGTTTTCTTTGTGCCCCTCCCCCTTCCCTTTTCACTCTCCTCCTTCCCTCCCATGCTTCCCCCCCCTAACCACCACACTCTTGTCCATGTCTCTTAGTCTCGTTTTTATGTCCCACCAATGTATGGAATCATGTAGTTCTTGTTTTTTTCTGATTTATTTATTTCACTCCGTATAATGTTATCAAGATCCCACCATTTTGTTGTAAATGATCCGATGTCATCATTTCTTATGGCTGAGTAGTATTCCATAGTGTATATGTGCCACATCTTCTTTATCCAGCCTTCTATTGAAGGGCTTTTTGGTTGTTTCCATGTCTTGGCCACTGTGAACAATGCTGCAATGAACATGGGCTACATGTGTCTTTACATATCAATGTTTCTGAGTTTTTGGGGTATATACCCAGTAGAGGGATTGCTAGGTCATAAGGTAGTTCTATTTTCAGTTTTTTGAGGAACCACCATACTTTCTTCCATAATGATTGTACTACTTTACAGTCCCACCAACAGTGAATGAGGGTTTCTTTTTCTCCACAGCCTCTCCAGCATTTGCTATTACCTGTCTTGTTGATACTAGCTAATCTACCAGGTATGAGGTGGTATCTCATTGTAGCTTTGATTTGCATTTCTCTAATAACTAATGAAGATGAGCATCTTTTCATATATCTGTTGGCCATTTGCATTTCTTCCTGGGAGAACTTAACACCTATTTTTAAAATATTTTTAGGTTGAAGTAATGACACACTGGAGTATACTTACTTATTACATACTATGCTATTATGGTGTTTTTGCTTTTAGTCTAGTATAATATCTGGGTTGGCTCTCTAAAAAGTTGTTCACTCTCTTAGTCATGGTTCTTACATATCAGTTCAAGGTTCCCAAAGGGCATGTTCCAAGGGAGAAAGATCCTGGTGGATGCTGTGTTTTTTTGAGGACCTATCATTGAACATCACACCACACGATGTCACAGTCTATTCTTTAGAAAGGATTCACCAAGTCTGGTCCTCATTAAATGGGAGAATTAAACTCCATATTTTCTCAAATTATAAATATTTTTTAAAATTACCACAATGTATAAAGTATACAGTCATTCTCATACAGTTTGGTTAGGTAAATGCATGGGTGCACTCTTTTTAGAGAGTGAGAGAACAACTTGCAAATATCCATCAAAATAAAAAGTAATTCTATTTTTAGGATTTTAGGATATGGACATACTTGCAAAAATATACTAAATATATTTGTTTAAAGCTTCCCCACCCCACCTCAAGTTTTTATTTTGAAAATATTTAAAACTACAGAAACCTATTAAGGAAGACTAGAAATGGGCACACATTGTTTGATACTCTTCCCACTGAGACACAGGGTCTCTTTCCCCTTCCTTTGAACTTCTTTGAGCAGTAAAAAATGGTCAAACCTACCCTGTACCATTTCTGGACCTTGCTTTTAGTGGATTGGCAATTTCTGGTATGGTTTCTTGAAATAGTGAGCCACTATGTAAATTTACCTACCCTGGTGTAGAGGCCTTGAGATTACATGGCATGTGAAAAAAAATTTCAATTTAATTCAGTTTTTTTTTTCCATCTCCATCAAAGAACCAAGCAAGTTTTGGATTCCCTGTATAGCTCATCCACCAAGCTGACAGCCATATAGAATGACTACAGGTAATGCCACATAGAGCAGAACAATCATCTGTCCAAGCCCTTTCCAAATTCCTGATTATCAAAATAATTAAATATAATAGAATTGTTTAACCACTAGGTTTTGGATTTGTTTGGTATATAGAGGATGCCTCAATACTCTTCACCCATATTCATCAACTGTTAACATTTTGCTATATTTGCATGCACTGTCTCTTTTCCTCAATCATTTGAAGATAATTTGCAAATACCATGGCACTTCACCTCTAAATAATTCAGCATAAATAATCCTTTATAATACTATAGCATCATCACTCCCAAAGTATTATATTTAAAATTTATAAAAATAATATTATCCAATATATAGTATAAACTATGTAGCTTAAAAAATATAGTATCCAATCAAGAATTACACATAGCATGTCATTGTTGTGTTTCATTAGTCTTGTTTTAATCTATTGCAATAAGCCTCTGCCCTTTTTGCCTTTCATGGTATAGATATTTTTGAGGAATTTAGAGTAGTTGTCTTGTAGAAAATCCAACCATCTGGATTTGTAAAATTAGTTCCTCAAGATTACTCAGGGTGAAACATTTTTGGTAAGAGTGTAACATGAAGTGATATGCATTTTCCATTATATCATACAAGAAGACACATAATGCCAGTTTCTCCCATCACTGATAATGACAAGTTTAATCATTTGATTAAGGTGATTTGCATGAGATTTTTCCACTGTGAAGATACATACATGTATATTTTCCTTTGCAATTAATAAGGTCTCTGTAGGATGATACTTTGAGACTGTGTGGATATCCTGTTCCCTAAGAATCATTCACCAAATTTGTTTTTAGCATTCTTTCATGGTCTTTGCTTGGCTTAGTTATTATGTAGGTGGTTGCATAATGGTGGTTTGCTAATTCTGCATTTATTTCTACATATGCTAGTTGGCACTCTCCTCTAAAGAAATTCTTTACCTCATACCTCTCCTTTTTGCTTATAGACTAATTCTTTTTCTTTTTAGCTTCTTTGAGAGGTAGCTGATAAATAAAATTGTAAGATATTTAAAGTATATAATGTGATGATTTGATTTGAAATACATATACATTGTAAAAGAATTCTCCACACTGTTTTAATTAACACATTTAGCACCTCACATGTTTACCTGTTGGTTGTGTGTGTGTGTAACATTTACGTTCTGCTCTCTTAACAGATTTGAATTATACAATTCAGTGTTATCAACTACAGCGTGTTATACTTTAGCTCCTCAGAACTTGTTCATCTTAAAACTGAAAGTTTGTATCCTTTACTAACCTGGGCAATAACTTTTCTACTTTTTGTTTCTATGAGTTTGACTGGTAAGTTAAAAAATTTTTAGATCCCACATATATGTGATACCATGTAGTTTGTCTTTATCTGGCTTATTTTACTTAGCATAATGCCTTCTAATTTTGTTGCAAATAATAGGATTTCCTTTTTCTTAAGGCCAAATAATAGTTTATAAAGTATATATACCACATTTTCTTTGTTCATCCATCCATTGATGAACACTTAGGTTGTTTCTATACCTTGGCTATTATAAATAATATTGATATCTGCATGGGAGTGCAGATACTTCTTCAAGATAATGTTGTTTCCTTTGGATATATATACCCCAAAGCTCTCCATATCCAAAGTGGGTATTACTGGGTCATATAACAAATTCTTTTTAAAATTATTGGTTTTGATGCTTAAATCATCCCAAATTTGACTAGTTAGCTTCTGCATTTTTTTTTTTTTTTGCTTGTCCCATTAACTCTTTGTGTACCTCCTTCCTTTTTGGTTTAAGATGTTACAGACTCTCCCAGATCAAGAATTGACCATGTCCCGAAGGTGCCCTGGTTCCTTTGTATAAGGAAGGTATTTAGAAGCCAAGTTCTGGGCTCTAAGTGTGCTTACTGCAATTGGAACTCAATTTATACTAATATTATCAATTCAAATCCAACATTACAGAGTTCCTAATATCCTGTATTTGTATCTCTCTCACATCATGAAACCATGTTCCCCATAACATTTACTCATTCACTGTATCTTATACATAAACAAAATTTTTGGAATTATTCTACCAATACCACAACTGAATCAAATGCAAGATTTCTTTGTAATTATGTTTGCTCTTAGAACATATTTCACTAAAGAGTTTCAACCAGAGTTCCATATATAAAATTTATTTTAATTCATTCTTTCTTCTGTTTAGTTATCAATTTCACTTATGGTCAAACTCTGTTTTCAATGTTAGTAGCTTATTTTTTATATTTTAAAATTTAATTGATTTTAAAGTAATATAAAACCATTTATATGGGTCAAAAGTGAAACAAAACAAAACAAAAAAACCCTTTTGCTCTTATCTCTATTCATTTTTTTTCATTCCCATTTATTACCTATAGGAAACCAAGCTCATTAGTTTGTTTAATATTTATATTTCTTTTTTTAAACTAAAAATAATATATTGTCTTTTCATTTTTTACACAAAATGTAGTTATATATATATATAGCACAAGAGAGAGAGACAAAAAAAAAGGGAGAGAGATGAGAAGCATCAACTTACAGTTGTGGCACTTTAGTTGTTCATTGATTGCTTTCTCATATGTGTCTTGACCAGGGGGCTTCAGCTAAGCCCCCTTGTTCCAGCCAGTGACCTACACTCAAGACAGTGAGCCTGTGCTCAAGCCTAGGACCTCTGGCTCTCAAACCTGGGTCCTAAGCATCCGAGGTTGAGGCTCTATTCACTGCACTATCATCTAGTCGGGCCAAAATAAATATATCTTTAACTCCTTTTTTTCTTTTCTTTTTTTTTTTACTTAGTACATCTGGGAATTAAGATATCTGGGAATATCCATATCAATTAACAACTCTCTTGTTCATTCTTTCTTATAACTAAACACTATTTAAAAAATGGTTAAAAAGCGATCCTCTGAGATTAGTCTTCCTGAGTTCAAAACCTGGCTTCACTCCTCACAAATTTCTTCCACTTTCTAAGTCTCCTTTTCTTTTTTTCTTACTGATGTTCTTAGGCTCCTTCTTAGATATTTTTTTCTTTGTTTACAGAACTTCTTTTGAGTATAAGTTTCTGAATTGACAGTCTTTTTTTCTTTCAGCCCTGAAAAATATTATAACACTTCTAGCCTGCATTGTTTCTATTGAGAAATATGCTACAATTCTACTTTTTAAAAGTATAATTTCTCTGTAGGCATAGTGTTGTTTTCTCTGGCTGATTTTAAAATATATCTTATATATTTTTGTCATTAGTTTTCAGAAGCTTAATTACAATGTGTCTTATTGTGGGTTTATCCTGTTTGGCCCTCACTTAAACTCTTGAATCTGAAGGTGTATGTCCCTTGTCAAATTTGTGAAGTTTTCAGCTATTACTTCTTCAAGTATATTTTCAGCCCTCCCCTCTTTCCCTCTCTTCTTCCAGGACTCTGATAACATAATATTAGATCTTTTGTTTTAGTCTCATAGGTTTCCGGGGCTCTTCCTCTTTTCCCCCAGTCTATTTTTTTTTATTCTTCAGAACAATTTCTGTGGTTGTTTCCTTCAGTTTGCTGATGTTTCCCCTCTGTGTCCTCCATTTGTTACAAAGCTCAGTCACTGAGCTTTTTTATTTCAGTTATTGTATTTTCATTGCTAAAATTTCCACTTGGTTCTTCTTTATATCTTCTATTTCTTTCCTGCCGCTTTCTAGTTTTCTTTATTTCAAGCATGTTTATAACTGCTTGTTAATACATTTTTATCATGTCCACTTAAAAATATTTGTCAGATAATTCTAGCTCTGTTCGCATCTATTGATTGTCTTTTCATACATTTTGTGATCTTCTTAGTTTTTGGTGTAATGGGTGACATTTAGTTGAAACCTGTTCGTTTTCATATTATAAGACTGGATCTTAGTTACATCTTCTGTTACAGCTGAGTTTCTTTGACACTACTCACTCAGACTCTCTCTGAGTGTGATGTCTCATTACAGTCAGATAAAGGTAGAAGTCAGGCTCCATTCAGCCTCTGATGATAACCAGAGTTGGAAAGATTCTTTGTAACTTCTGGGAGGGGCTAGGAGTTCTGGCTTGTAAAGCCACTGTCTGGGTGGCCTTGTTACTGCTGGGCGATGGTGAGAGTCCCTAATCTTGCTAGTGTCCTCCGACATCACCCCACTGAGGAGAGAAAAAAAATGTCCTCTTTACTGCCATGTGGCGGTAGAAGTCTAGGCTCCCCATTTGGTCTCCATGGACATAGCAGATGTGAGGAAGGCTTTGTTATCAGCAGTGGGGATGAAAGTCCCAGTACCCTATTTGGCCTTCTCTGATACCACCACAGCAGGGCATTGAGATGTCTGCTATAGTTTCACAAGTGTGGAAATCTAGGTCCCCCACACAGATCTTTGCTGGTGGGGGTAGGGATGGGTTACAGTGTTCTCTGCCATGTTTGGTTGGTTATTGACTAAAAATTTCTGTCTTTTAAGACTGCCCTTTTCCTGGTCTTTTAGGCAGAAAGAGCTGGCGTTATTGATGCTTTTATTCCATCTCTGTCCTTGGTGTTTCTTGTTTAATAGTAAACAGCTCTAAATCTGGAATGAATGAGGTAAAAACAAACAAACAAACAAACAAAAAAACACCAGGTGGCCCTGTCCGGTTGGCTCAGTGGTAGAGCGTTGGCCTGGCATGCGGGAGTCCCAGGTTCGATTCCCGGCCAGGGCACACAGGAGAAGCGCCCATCTGCTTCTCTACCCCTCCCCCTCTCCTTTCTCTCTGTCTCTCTCTTCCCCTCCTGCAGCTAAGGCTCCATTGGAGCAAAGTTTGCCTGGGTGCTGAGGATGGCTCTGTGGCCTCTGCCCCAGGCACTAGAATGGCTCTGATTGCAACAGAGCGATGCCCCAGATGGGCAGAGCATTGCCCCCTGGTGGGCAGCCGGGTAGATTTCAGTTGGGCACATGCGGGAGTCTGTCTGACTGCCTCCCCGTTTCCAACTTAAGAAAAATACAAAAAAAATAATAATAATAAATAAAAATAAAAAATAAAAACCAGGAATTCACCACTATGGGTCCCAAGATCCTTAGTCAGTCTGCCTCCTTCTCTCTGTTTTTCAGGGTCTTCTTATATTTGGTTAATATATAATATACAGGGTTTTTAGTTGTGCTTAATGGGAAGAATAGGGAAAATGTTTATTCCATACTTCTGTAGCAGAAGTTCCCTAGTGTTGAATTTTATCAGAAGCTTTTTCTAAATCTATAGCTAGGATCTTTCTTTTTGACTTTTTTAAAATTTATTTTACTTTTTTGTATTTTTCTGAAGTGAGAAGCAGGGAGGCAGTCAGACTCCCACATGCACTCGACCGGGACCCACCTGGCAAGCCCACCAGGGGGCGATGCTCTGCCCATCTGGGGTATTGCTCTGTTGCAGCTGGAGCCATTCTAGCGCCTGAGGCAGAGGCCATGAAGCCGTCCTAAGTCTCAGGGCCAACTTTGCTCCAACGGAGCCTTGGCTGTGGGAGGGGAAGAGAGAGAGATAGAGAGGAAGGAGAGGAGGAAGGGTGGAAAAGCAGATGGGCGCTTCTCCTGTGTGCCCTGGTGGGAATCAAACCCGGGACTTCCACACGCCAGGCCGATGCTCTACTGCTAAGCCAACCGGCCAGGGCCTCTTTTTGACTTTTTGATGTATTGATTTGACTAGATGATGTGCATATTATTGCTCATTAACAGATCTTATAAAATAACTGTATAGTACTAATTTTTTATATGTGATTATGAGTATATGCAAATTAGATAAATTTTAAAAAGAAACATGTGTATTTAAAAAGAATAATTATGTTATGCAAAAAGTTGTTTATATGAAACACTATTTTCCAGTTCTAAAAAAAGTAATTGGCATGTATTTTAAAGAGAATTGCTTATTATCAGACTTTTGTGTAAAAACAATGAACATATTTTTCTCCTCTTTTTCCCATCAGTTTAAAATTGAATTTAACATTGAATTTAGAAGAAGGGTGCCCAGAGTATTTTAATACTCGGTTCCTTATGCTCACATAAGGTCCTCATTAAAATGGCAACTTGATCCTTGCAGTTACTCAGGGCAACTATCTTGGAGTTCTTGATCCTCTCTTTCACTCTGTCTGGTTATCTCTTCAGCTATTCCTCCACGTCTCTTGTTCTCACTTCCTTTCGGTCTTCTCTGCCCTCTACCACCGCCTTTGTCAGCCCCCCTAGATGAAGTAGAACTCCCACATCTGCTCTCCTTTTCTTCCTTACTTTATTTGATTCCCCTTCCACCCCATACCGTTTATCCCTGCCTGACATGTTCTATGTTTATTTGTTTAGACAAACTGTAAGCTGTATCAGGGGAGGGAGTATGTTTTACTCACTACTTCATCCCAGGTCCCAGCACAACATCTGGCATATCAATAAATACTTTTTGGGTTGAGCTAGTTGATAAAATGACGGAGATCATGGTGTATTAATGACTTTAGTGATGATACACTGGTCTTTGTACTTTTCATTCAAATTTAGCATTCATATTTCTTATATTGCTTCCTCTTAGTGTTCTGGAGACAAAAATTATACTTTAACATATAAAATTAAATTCCCTGATAAGAGCGATAAACTCGTATATGTAACAAGCTATCAAAATGAAGGTTTGTCTCCACCTTGATATGGTGTTTATTATGGACCTTAATTATGGTAGGTGTTATGGACAGTATGCTAATGAAGGGCATGGCAAAGGATATATGGGGACTTTAATTGCAAGTCACCACTGCACTTGAGTCCAACCTTTCTGCATAGAGCCATTCATCATGAGTGACAGCCAAGACATGGGGGAGAAGCCGCAGATTCTTCCGCAGACTACTCTCCCCTTGCTCACTTCACCCTGTCATTCAGTTTACAGTTTTCTTTGTTGGCTGCGACCATTCTCAGAGGATGTATTTATCAAGAAGGAAAAAACATGACATCAGCAGCAGCACTTACAACTCTGTGCTCTGACCCAATAAATAATGTGTGCTCAGTGTATGGAAGTATTGAAGCAGCCTCTAATGTTATCAAGAAGCAAGCAAGGCTTCCTGGGAGCTGGTTAGACAAGCAGATCTCAGGTCTTACACCAGACCTGAATTCTAAGGAGATCTCCATTTATTTGTGTGGACAATGAAGTTTGCAAAGCACCGGTCTATATAAGGCCTGACTAATATCTGAAACTACCATCCCTTTAGGACATGATTTAAGACCACCATATCACAAATAGAATTCAACCAAAGGGAGAAAACAAAGGTTTGCACTTCTCACCCAGCAGATGTGATCTAAACAGATATACTGAATTAACACACTGAATTGACCTATGTGGGTATGTGGTTTCCAAAGCTCTTATATGTAAACCACTTCATTCCTTGCAAAGTGGGTATTATTATTTCTGCTTTCAGCAGAGAAAACTGATGTCCAGAAAAGTAAACTGGTGGTTCCAAGGTGGCACAGATAATAAGTGGAATAAAAACTGTCATAACTGAGTTTTGAACACCACCCCCAATCACAAGCCAGCTCTCTTTTACCTTATTAGAATTTATTTTTATTTTTATTTTTTTACAGAGACAGAGAGAGAGTCAGATAGAGGGATAGACAGGGACAGACAGACAAGAACGAAGAGATGAGAAGCATCAATCATTAGTTTTTCATTGCGCATTGCGACACCTTAGTTGTTCATTGATTGCTTTCTCATATGTGCCTTGACCGCAGGCCTTCAGCAGACCAAGTAACCCCTTGATTGAGCCAGCAACCTTGGGTCCAAGCTGGTGAGCTTTTGCTCAAACCAGATGAGCCTGCGCTCAAGCTGGTGACCTCATGGTCTCGAATCTGGGTCCATAGCATCCCAGTCTGATGCACTATCCACTGCGCCACCGCCTGGTCAGGCTCATTATAAAACTTTAAAACCTTCTTCCTCCCTCTATTCTCCCCTCCCTCCCTCCCTCCCTTCCTTCCTTTCTTCCTTCTCTCTTTCTTGCTCCCCTCCCTCCCTTCCTTTACAAAGGATAATACACAGGTAGTCAAAGCCCATTTTTTTCCTTCTCATAACTGAATCCCACATTCATTTAATATGGTGAATAGATCAAGTTTTGATGATTCTTTGCAGATCACTTATTTGAATCTTCCTGAAAGGCCTCTCCCTCTGGTGAGTGCTCATCATTTGGTTCGTGTTACATAGATATAGGCTAAATGCATACCTGGAATCAGCTAAATGGGTACTCACCATTGCAGCAATTTGTAAAGAGGTCCTTAGTTAAGTGGCACCACTTAGCTTTGGCTTATTTCTTAAATGTGGATTAATGTTCATGAATATTTTTGCTGCTATAAAGAAAAAACTTTAACATAATTTTGGGATAAGGAATAAATTGTGAGGATTTGTGAAGAGTGAGGGACATAGCCAATAGTTCCCTAAAAAGATTTTTAAAAGATAAATAAAAAAAGTATCTTTAATTGATTTAATATGTGTGTGATAGAGCAGGCTATGCACATGGACACACATAATTTGATGCTGATACCTACCCAAACATCTTTCCTGGCAGCATTTTAGGGCAGATCCTATACTCGTTAGCTGATATTCTGACAGAATCTGTGAAACCAACAATAACAGCATTGAGTGGATTATGCTTCTATAAACAAAATTATCAATGATTAAGATAAAGTATATTTAGATGAGCTTCAGGACACCATGAGGAATTGCACTGTTAAACTCTTCCAGCTCTCTTCTGAAGATTCTTTGCTGAAAATAATGGAAGAGCTGAAGGTTTTTTAAAGCTATTTACTTCTCCACAAACCTCACATTAAATGGCTGTTAGGGGATACACAAAATATTATGTGTAATCGATTTATAGGGTTTGTTTATTTTAAGTGTCAAAACCAGTTCTCTCTGGGAATCTGAAATCCAATTTGGAAAGAACACCACTTGGGTAGCCTCGGTGCTCCCATCAACATCCTAGAGGACTGTAAGTTAGAAAACTGAGGTTCAAGAAATAATAGTAGACATCCTGTACACGCATGAGTAGGTCTCAAGGGCCCAAGCAGTATATATGGTCTATACATTGGGTATGTAATGTGAATTCTCTATACAATCTGTTTTTCCATCAGCCATATTTCATCAGCAATCATTTAATTGAAAATCGGAGCACTATAGGAGGTTCATAGCATACTGCCATTATTTAATATTTGTTTTATGACCAGCTAGCAAGGGGTTGTGGAAACCAGCAATTTTTCTCTTGGGGAATAGACACAATCAGAACCATCAACCCCAAGCATACATAAAACAGAATCTAAATCACATTTATCTCCCACCAGAGACCCAGAAACACAGTGACTATGTCTCCAGAATTAAAAATTAATAGCCATAAAAGGGACTATAAAAGAGGTGAAAAGGATGTAGGTTTTGTAACAATATACAAGGAATACCTAGAGGACCATTTATTTGCATTTTGGAGCTGAAGAGTTACAGAGGTGGTCAATTCTGTTTAACAATTTCTAAAATGAAAAAAGCTTATTTGCAAACACCAACTTGAACTCAGTTAAACTTTATTTTGATGTGAAAGATTTTTAGTCTGAAATTCTAGTTTAACTGACCATAAATGCAACCAGATCATTGCAAAAATCTCTTCATTTTGTAACGCTTGGATACTATTTTATTGTAATAATATTATTTTTTGTTCCAATCTTGTGCTTATTTATAAAATTAAATACTGACTTTTTCTAAGGAAAACAAAACCCCTTTGATCTCAAAGTAAAAGTAATACAATCATAATATTTTCTAACTCATTGCATAATATGTTAGCATAGTCAGTTATTTATCCATAAAGATATTTTTACTATGCTACATTTTTAAAGAAAAAAGACAAAGAATTTTGATCATTATATTCAATGAGACAATTGATACTTCAGTCACAAAATTAATGGTATTTCAGTGAATAAAATTTCTTGTATAGCTACATATAAAAAAAGATTATATTCTAAATTAATATATATTTATATTTATAACATGAATTTTCTCAAAATTCCTACACTTTGGGATCTTAAATGTTTGCTGAATGACTAACTTGTATATTACTCTCCCAGCCAAATGAGCACATTGGAGGAATAGCATACTACTCATCCCCACTGGCAGATGACTAGCATGAGGAAGCAGGGCTTAGATGTTTACCAACATCCTAAATTTAAACTGCAACATATCTTTTGGCTACTAGAGGGAACAGGAATGATCGAGGGGACAACCAGAACCTGGCTGCAGCTCATCTTTACCTGCAGGAATGGGAAAGCCTCTTCTTACCTCAATTCAGCACAGATCTGATTACTTTGACAGAGTGGCTGGCAAGTCTTTTATAAATTGCCTTTAGTTTTGCATTTTTCACTCATGGGTTAAAGTAGATTTCTTTAAAACATACAAACAAAAAACAACCACAAGGCAAACAAACTGTTATGGCTGAATCTTTCTTGCCCCAGATAAAAGTATTGGTCCTTAAAGAATTGTGTAAAGATTACTTTATGAAGGTCAAGTATTTACCTAGGTCAAGAAGAGCTGGGCTTGGAACCTATACGGTTTATCAGTTGTACATCCAACCCCTTACATGCCTCAGTTTCCTAATCAGCAAAATGGTAGTAAGTGCAGTTCCTAGATCAAAGGGGGTTCAGGGGATTAAATGAACTAAATGGTGTAAAGAACATAGAATAGTACCTTTCACATAAAACTTTCCTTGTTTTTTCTTACTTTTAGTTTACTTTTTTATTTGAAAAGAAATATAATAAGATTATGTTTTAGCTTGTAAAGGAAAAAATATTTCAAAATATTTTCAAAATTCTAACACTAGCACTATAACACAAACTATTTTTGTTTGTTTATACTTCCTTCCTGTTTTTGTCATATGCATGTATGTTTCTACATAGTTGAAATAAGCCCATAGCTAAATAAAAAATTCCATGTTTGTATTTTGCTTTTTTTTCACTTACATCATCTATACACATTTTATAATAATTCTCAGAGCTTAGTAATAATTTTGTTTAACAGATACATAATATCTCATTCTTTCCAATTTTACAAGTAATACTGTAATAGTTTTGCTTTGTTGAAGTATTTTCATAGTATTAATTTTCAACAAAATAATAGTAATAATAACAACCATATATGCTTGCATTTCTTTGCTGATTTCTTGTGAGATTCTTGTATTCTTTTTTTTTTTTCTTTTTTGCATTTTTCTGAGGCTGGAAACGGGGAGAGACAGTCAGACAGACTCCCGCATGCGCCCGACCGGGATCCACCCGGCAGGCCCTGGGCATCGCCATGTTGCGACCAGAGCCACTCTAGCGCCTGAGGCAGAGGCCACAGAGCCATCCCCAGCGCCCGGGCCATCTTTGCTCCAATGGAGCCTTGGCTGCGGGAGGGGAAGAGAGAGACAGAGAGGAAGGCGCGGTGGAGGGGTGGAGAAGCAAATGGGCGCTTCTCCTGTATGCCCTGGCTGGGAATCAAAGAGATTCTTGTATTCTTATCCTCTATAATACCTCCTACCCTATACCCTATTCAGGAGCAAAGAATATTTATAGTCTTCTGAGCACAGTATTATTCAGTGTTGAGAGCAGTAAGCATGGGTGTGATGATAAAACAGCTCTCTGAAAAAACAAACCCTGATTTGTAGCATTTGCCCATTTTAATGGTGTAAATATTTCCTCCATGGCTAGTTTTGAGCCATTGTAGTTAACATTGACTTGCAAGATTTCTGAACATTTAACTAGCTCTTGGGAGCTGATATGAATTAGCTCCAACATAGCAATGAAAGTGGAGTTGAAGCCTTTTTGAATGTTGTGCAACAAAGATATTTAATGGGCCAGTGACCCACTGAATAAGACAGTTAATCCTATTATCTGTGCCTTTGCTACTCAAAGTATTGTCCAAGGACCAGCAGCTTCAGCATCACCACAGAGCTGGACAGAAAAGCAGAATCATGGGTCCTACCCCAGATGTACTAAATTGGTACACACATTAATGTTTGAGAAGCATTGCTCTAGCTAGAACAGTGGTGCTCTGCCTGAACCTGAAAGGACTCAATGCTTCAGACAGCTTACTAGTTTACTTACTAACACATTCTGAAATGTGAAAACTGGTGTTCTACTTACTTGCCATCTAGTAAGAAAATTACATATGTCAAACCTGCTTGAATTTATATTCATTCTAGAAACATATTTATCAAATGTTTTATGTATAATTGGACAGTTTATTACCCCTACCCTCAAGCATTCTACACTCCAATAGCTGTAAGATATGTGTAGCATTTTCTGTGGGTGTCCTGTCCATTTGTCCTCACAGAATCCCAATCTCCAAGTGCAGGAATTTGCATTTCTTTGCCTGAGAGTACTCTGACTACACTGGTGAACCAGCTGGACTGGGGAATTCCATCATCTTCACTCTTAGTTGCCTTTAATCAATCATTGGTGGAAGTTGGTATGTGGTACTCCAGATCTGTTGCCCCTGTGGTAGGATAATGAGGTCTTACACTGACTTCCTGAGTTACCCAATCTGATTAGACTCCAATGTCCATAATGGTAACTCACTGAACAAGGAATATGTAATTAGTTGCTTTCCTTTCTTTTTCTTTCCCACTCTTCTACCAGTGTTTTCTGAGATAATCTTTCACATAAACTCATTGCACTCGAATCTTGAACACAGAGTCTGCACCTGGGGAAGAGGAAACTAAGACCCTATTTCATATAGTATGAGAGACACTACTTCGGGCTGAGAAGGAAAAATTACTGTCCAGCCCTCAAACATCTGCCAGGATTTTCAGAGTGAAGATTAAAGAGATGAAAGAACTTCTTGCTTAAACAAGAATGGGTGACAGTCCAATGTGTGTTTAGGAAATAAAAAGAACCCTGAGTGGTCTTTTTATAAGTTTAAAATTCAAATACTTAACTAAGTAGGTATTTTGGGGTAGTGCTCCTAAAAGTTTAGTTCATGGGCTGGTGGTGTTCCTGCAACTGTTACCAGTCAGTGAGATAAGTGCAGAAAGTGAAAGTAAGAGTTTAGAAACTTTTATAACAAAGTGACATAACTGTAACATTTTTATTGTATTTAATAGAAAAGTCAATTCACAAACCAGGGGATCCTGGTTCTTGCACTAATAGTTTGAGAGGCATGGCTCTATAGATGAAAAAAAAAAAAAGCTGAGAATTAAGCTATAAAATGGTTTATATGAGGAGCACTTAAAGATCATCAAGCACAATGATGTGTCATTGGAGACCAAGGCTAAGATCATCTTCATATTCCCAGTCATTAATGTATGGATGCAAAAGTTAGACAATGAAGAACGCTAATACAAAAAATATGTATTCATTTTAAATATGGTGTTGGAGGAGAGCTGTACAGATACTCTCAACTGCCAGAAAGATGAACAAGTGGGTCCTAGAGCAAATTAAACCTGAGACATCACTGGAGGCAAAGCTGTCCTAGTTTGGGCACATCAGGAGAAGGCAGGATTCTTGGTAAAAGACAGTAATGCTGGGAAAAATAGAAGGCAGCAGAAAGAGAGGAAGACCAGCTATGAGATATATTGACTCCATAAAAGAAGCCATAGGCCTGAATCTACAGGAGCTGAGCAGTGCTGTTGAGGATGGAGCATTGTGAACATCACTCATTCAGAGTTGCCAGCATTGAGAGCCCATTCAAAGGCATGTAACACACTCTAAGTGCAAGGAAAAGCTCCCCCAAAGAGACAGACCATGCTGAAGGTAAGAATGTGTCAATCCTAAAAGGGATGATGACAGTTAGATTAGCTAAAGAAAAAGAGCCCATCTAAATTCCATTTTAGAGAGATCTCAGCCCTTGGGGTTTTCTCAGTCATTTTGGAAGGAATAGATCTGTGGAAGAGAGCTATAAAAATGTACAACAGCTCACTCCCCCAGCTCTGAGTCCACATCTGTCAAACAACCTTGGAGCTCTAATTTGGCCTCTCATGTAAATCACCCACATGAAGCCCACACTGGTCATGCAACATGAGTTACCTCATCTGCATATTTTATATTTCCCATGATTTGGTTCTATATTTTGGGCTTTAGATATCAAATAAAGTTAATTCCTCCCAACAAACATTGAGCAAGTTTCTGGATCATGGTAAATCACCAAAGGAAATAATGTCAATTATAAGGTCTCATGGCATATAGCTGGCCCATCTTCTCCTGAGGGTCATCCTCTGTGCTGAGCCTGTTTATCTGAAATTTCTACAGAAGGATAGAATCATGTGTGTGTGTGTGTGTGTGTGTGTGTGTGTGTGTGTGTGTGAGAGAGAGAGAGAGAGAGAGAGAGAGAGAGAGAGATATTTTGGATTCTAAATCATCTCTGGGTTTTTTTTAAAGATTTTATTTATATATTTTTAGAGAGAAGAGACAGAGCGAGAGGGAGAAAGCAAGAGAAGCAGGAAGCATCAACTCCCGTATGTGCCTTGACCAGGCAAGCCCAGGGTTTCGAACTGGCGACCTCGGCACTCCAGGTTGACCCTCTATTCACTGTGCTGCCACAGGGTAGGCCTAACTCATCTCGTTTAATAAATACATTTAGAATCTGGAAAGCCAAAGGATAAAATATTATAAGTCATGTTCCATGACTAGTCCTATGGACTATAACTCAGGTTGCTGAAGTACTTGTCAAATTGCTTTGAGGAGTTGATCAGATTCTGTGAGAGCATCTCTCCTATCATGAAGTAAAGATAACTCTTTAACAATAGCCAGCAATTATTAAGTTCTTATTATGTGCAGAGCACTGTACAAATCATCTTATATAGTCTTATTTAATGCTCCAAACAACCTTTTGAAATGGGAAGTATTATTATTTCCCCTATACAGAGGTGGGCACTGAAGCAGTGTGAGATGAACTAATTTGCCCAAGTCACAAAGTTAGGAAGTCCCAAGGGCAAGATTCAAACCTAGGCTCTCTGATAGAGCCCAGCTCTTAGCCACTGTTTGGTTCTGCTCTGCTTTTCTGTTTTTCCAATACTAGTTTATTCTACTAAACCAAAAAAAACCCCTGAGGACCATAAAAGCTTTTGCTTTGTAGAACCAAAACCAAAAGATATTGAGAACAGAAACTCTGCCTTTTGTTTTAGAGTAAACGTGTTCTGTCTGCTGGAATTGGAAGCATTCACTTCATGATTTTTATTCATATTCAGGTGGGTTGAGTATTGGTTGATTAAAAATCCTCAAATCTAGGGGATTCACCTATGAAGCTGTATCCACATCGATGGGAGTACTATATATTGATCTTATACTCCTGGTTAACTTCCTTTCACCCAATTTCTTAACCTTTTAATTTTTCTTTGCATTATTAATGAAATACAATCTTATAATATGACACATTTTAAAACAGTGTAAAGGGTATAGAGTAAGAATAGGAATATCCCTCTCCCTCAGGCTCCCCCCTGTCCTGTCCCACTTCTTAGAGTTAATCACCATTACCAGTTGCTTCTACGTAGCTCTATAAATATTTCTTGGTATTTACAACTATTATTGTTCTTATAAATATTGTCACACAATATATAATATACCTTCTTTTTCAAAAACAATATATCTTGCCCATTGTTTTATAAATATCTATAGCTATATCAAATGCTGCATTGCTTGACAGGCACTTAGCTGGGGCACTGGCAGAGCAAGGGCAATAAAAAAGAAAGGAGGATGAGAAAGAGAGAGAGAGAGAGAACAGAAGGAGGAGGATAATATAGAGGAGGAAAAAGAAGGGAGGAGGAAGGAAGAGATCTATTTTGACAAATTAATACAAAGTACGTGCAAAATGTTTTCTAAATCTAAAAAAAACTAAAAAGAAGCTTTTTTAAATTTAGAAATTAAATTTAATAGCACGACATTGATTAATAGGAGTACATAGGTTTCAGGCAAACATTTTCTACAGCATATGAACTGAACTGTTGATTACATTGTGTGCAGGGAGTTTTGATTTTTGTGGTTTGAATGTAATTAAAATTGGAATTACATATTGAGGGAGCACCATATTTTCAATGTTTAGGGTTTTAAAGTTCTTAAACCATCTTTGAATGTAACTCATTCTTTTTAATGGCCAACTCCATTTCACAGGAGTACCGTATTTACTTAACCAGTCTCTATGGAAGGTCATTTACATTATTTTCGAATTATAATTCCAAACAATGCTTCAGTGAACATCCATCTCTTCATCTCTTTACTCTTGCTTATCTGTATGCATACATCTGTATATATAGGTATAAATTCCAATAAATTCAATCCCCAGCTTTTAATTCTGAGATTTTTCTTGCCAACTCAAACATTTTCTGAGGGAAAAAGAGAAAGGAGAATTTCGTAAAAGACTATTACATTATTAATTAAGGCTCTGGAGAGAAGGGACAGTCCTTCTTTTGTTGCTCTAAAATTTAACTCCAGCTCATTTGGCTAGAGCATCATCTCGATATGCAAAGGCCACAGGTTCGATCCCTTGTTAGGGCACATATAAGAATCAACCAATGAATGTGTAAAAAAATAAGTGGAACAACAAATCAATGTTTTTTTCCTCTTCCTCTCTCCCTCTCTCACCCTTATCATGGCTCTCTGAAAATCAGTCAATTAAAAAAATTTAACTTCAAGAATTTTGTTAGGAGAACACAACAAATCTTCTTATACTTGGTAGAAAAATTTGGGAGTCTTTTACACAGGTATAGCTGGTGAAGTTTGGGATGCTCCAGGAAATTTGATTTACCATTTTCATCAGTAGATACTATTATTGCTTACTTTCTTTCCATTTGAATGTTTTTCTTTTCACTCCACATAAGAGTTCATAGATATTAGAAAATTAGGAAGGGCAAGCCACTTTATCAATATTTTTTATTACAGTGTTCTGCTGACATATATTGAATTTTTCATTTAATATAATAGCCATTAATTTGGAGCTCTGAGTAGTAGGAGAGCCTCAGAAATGAGAATCCCTTCACCTTACTGAAATTCTTTTAAAAGTTCAACAGGGCCCATGCTAAGACTGCTGCGTGTGTTGCCTTATGCTGAATTCTACTTTAGAACAAATACTAATGATAATGCAAGATCCTGTTATGTTTTTTTTTTCCCTGTATTTTTCTGAAGCCGGAAACGGGGAGAGACAGTCAGACAGATTCCCGCATGCGCCCGACCAGGATCCACCTGGCACGCCCACCAGGGGGCGACGCTCTGCCCATCAGGGGGCGATGCTCTGCCCCTCCGGCCTCGCTCTGTTGTGACTAGAGCCATTCTAGCGCCTGGGGCAGAGGCCGAGGAGCCATCCCCAGCGCCCGGGCCATCTTTGCTCCAGTGGAGCCTCCGCTGCGGGAGGGGAAGAGAGAGAGAGAGAGAGAGAGAGAGAGAGAGAGAGAGAGAGGAAGGAGAGGGGAGGGGTGGAGAAGCAGATGGGCGCTTCTCCTGTGTGCCCTGGCCGGAAATTGAATCCGGGACTTCACGCCAGGCCCACGCTCTACCACTGAGCCAACCGGCCAGGGCCCTATTATGTTTTATAAGCCAGCATCAATCTTTCTCTTGGAGAACATGCCACTATGTTAAGCAATTTGGACATACACAGCAGAGGGCAGAATTTTTAATTAGTCAGCTAGGGGTATGAGAGTATGAATGCACATGTGCAAATATACTACTCATCTTTGAACATTCACCCCAAATGTTCCTTGTAGATGACACTAGCTGGGAGAAAAAAAGATAAACTCTTAGAATTTTCTACTGCCATGTGGGGCAATATGGATAGACCTTGAGAATATTATGCTAAATAAAGAAAATCAGATGGATAGGACAAGAACCATATATGATTTCACTTATATGTGGGGTGTAAAATAGCAAGCAACAAACAGACAAACAAAACAAGCAAACAAAAAACTCATAGACACAGACCACAGGTTGGTGTCTGCCAGGGGAAGGGGAGTGGGGAAAGGTAGAAGGTAAAAGGAGTCAAATATATGGCAGGCGTCCCAAACTACGGCCCCCTGAGGCCATTTATCCACCCCCCACCCCCTGCTGCACTTCCGGAAGGGGCACCACTTTCATTGGTGGTCAGTGAGAGGAGCCCTGTATGTGGCAGCCCTCCAATGGTCTGAGGGACAGTGAACTGGCCCCCTGTGCAAAAAAGTTTGGGGACCCCTGAATATATGGTGTCAGAAGGAGACTTGACTTTGGGTGGTGAACACACAAAGCAATATAAAGATGATATATTATAGAATTATATACTTGAAATTTATATCATCTTATTAACCAATATCACCCCAATAAATTTAATAAAAAATTTAAAAACTCTTAGAATTTCCATAGGTCATCATTTTCCCATCCTCAAAAGATTTTTTATTCAGAAATTAAATTCATTTTATATTTACTCTTATTTTGAAATTGGATAGCCATGTTGGAACCCCATGTTTCCCAGAGAATTTGCTGTTTTCCCAGAGGAAAGGAGCCCTCAATCCCTGATTGCTTTGTAAAGATCGAATCCCCAAGATTATTTCGTCTTTAGCACATGGAGCTTACCTGATTAGTTGCCATTAAAGCTAATGTAAGACAAATACTCATCCTGTGAGAAGAGTGCCAGTAACTTTAATAATGCCCAAGGGAATATATATGGCCTCACACCTCCAACCCAGACAGTGTTTAACCGTACCACACAACTTGTGAATTTCAATTATTTGTTCAGAGGGGCCATTCATAATTGCCTGGTGTAAGCCTGCCTTTAGGATGCAAAGCAGAAGACAATGATAATGCTACCCAGGCGAATTAGGGCAGCAACACTTAAACATATAAATTAACTAGGCCTCTTTTCACATCTCCCCCTATCTATTCTGAGAGATTTCAGTTTGGTGACATCAAAGACAGGATTATGGCAGAAGATAAAAACTTGATCTAATGTCCATGTTTGAAGTCATGAAAGTCCTTCTCTCTCCATGGCAAAATAACCCTCTTCATAACACACACAAAACCCGGGTCCAGGTGCAAAGAGGTTGGGGGTGGGGTGAGGACGGGGAAGGCTGCAATAAGGCCCTGGCTTCCTGATGTTGTAGAAATAACTGGGTGTTAAAGCCCTGCATTGCCAAATGTGCTAATGGCTTGTTTGTAGGCCTGGGCTGGCTTTGTTCTGCAAATTAATATGTTAAGTCTTTCTTTTAAGCCTATGTGATGTTGGGATGGTTTTTAAATGAGATTTTAAATAGGTTTCCTTTACTATAGGCAAAGACTAAAACAAATTTTTCTTAGGTGTAAAGAAAGTGATCTTTAACTTCAACACCATACCATGAACAAATATTTTCTTTAATGACATTTGTCGGTCAAATTTTTCGCCCCATAACAAACAATGTTATTTGTGTCCACTGCACCAAGGGGATATGAAGCATATATGTACACACATTAAAGTGTTAGGTTTAAAATATTTCAACAGATAGTTTCTTTGGAGGTGAATATTTGCAGGAGCAAAGTATACTAGAATGTGAAGACATTATCTTACTTTGGAATTCATAGAAATTGATTGAGATGAATACAAACCTTGGCCCTTTTAAATATATGCAGCTGCACTGCCTGGTATTGCAGCCTGGAAGATTTATTTTCAAAACTCTGCAAGCTACAGCCCCATGACTTTTAAAGTCTTTAGTCCTTTAAGCACTAAATCAGTATTCAAGTGGCTGGTTAATCTCCCAAGGGCCAAAATGAAGTGCTCCGGCCTAGTTTATAACACAGGCTGACTGTTAGAAAACTCTTCCTTAGTACCAAACCTAGTGAGCATTGAAGATAAGCACAGTCTTTGGACAAAATTGCTGTGTTGGCTTCCCTCCTCACTTTCTCCCTTTTTTATACTTTGTAGACTCATGTACACTTGAACAACAACAACAAAATTTTTATTATGAGAAGTGAGAACAGATGTTACAATTGGATCTGGCAAACTTAGTTCTTTAGGTTCAACAACCAGAAAAAGCTCTTAGTTCCTCTCTGTATCCCCAGCCTCTGTGGTTGGGGGTCTCACAGAGTATTACTGGTCTCTTTCTGCTATGACTGCACACCTCCAAAGGAAGAGGGCAGCACATGGATGGCAGTCCGTCAAGAAGGGACATTTTCCATTCTGATTGCAGCCTGGAAGAATTTTTTTCAAAACTGCAAGCTTCAGAGTTGCTTCTCAACAATGGCTCTAACAGTTGAAGAGGTCTTTAACCTCCTATTTCTCCAAGTTTTACAGAAAAATTAAACCTCTAGTCTATCTGAAGGTTGAGTTTTTGTTATTTGGTGATCGGTGTGGATTCACCATTTCCTAGGAAACTCAGATTCTACGAGGGAAACCTAAGGAGTGCAACGGCTGAAAGTCTGAGCAGCCCCAGGTAGCTTTCCTCAGCTGCAGGGTTATCTCTACGCATTCCCTCAATTTTGTTTATATATTTACCTTAAAAGTTATTTGGTTGAATGTAATAAAGGTTAATCATTTATTTATCCTGTTGAAAAAATGTGCCAGCCTCCAGATTTCAACTTTCAAAGTCAAAAGTTAGCACATCCAAAGATTGAAAATTCAAGCAAACAAGTGACAAAAAAGGTCTTAATGAGTTTTCAAAGTGTAAGTCACATAACAAAAACCGGTAAAGTACACATCTCTAAGAAATACTCAGGCAAAACTTCCCCTTTTGCTTGGTGTCAGTATTTACAGATTTCCAGCTTACATCTTCAAAATCCTTTCTGTTGCTAGCTACAACCGGCCCTAAATAATTTTTATTCCTTTTTCTGAACACCCTTTTTGGCTGGTATAACATATAAATTTCTATGTCTTGAGTGTTGACTATCTCATGGACTCAGGTAAATAGTCAGCCTTTGTAAACAATTCTGGTAGAAACTCATTTGCTGTAATGTTTGTCTGTGTGACCTGTTACCCAATAGCAACATGGGTCAGGCATTCTTCTCCGGTAGACTGAGACACCAGCATATAGATTCTCACAATATTTTTTCCATGCCTGGTACTTGGTCTTTGCTAATCAGTGAGAATACAAGATGATGCAATATGAATTTTTAAATAACTTCTACATAATTGGAATAGCTCTGAGATATAAAAATTTGAACCAGAGTGGCTTAGAGGAGAGGTTTTGGACTTCCTCATCATTACAGAGTTAGATATCCCACCAGGGCACATTCTTTCAGTCCAGTTTCATTGTTTCAACTGTGTAAATTTCTACAAAATTAAAGGCAAAGGTTCTCATTTTCTGATGGGGTTCTGGAGACCTTGGTGGGTAATTTCCAGGACACTGAGGGAGGGAACAAATCATTCTCAAGGACTTTGAAGCCCTTACAGCACGATAATTCTGGGTGGCTCTGCTGAATCTAATATGGGAATTTCTTGAAATGTTCTTTAATTGGTGCAGTCCAACTCTCAGTTGATAGTGACTGGTGGTTTAATGTGATCTCCATTCCATAGATTGCAGATTATACAGATTTCATACTTTTAGTTTTCAATGTTCTCAACCAATCAGAAGCTGAAAGGCCACTTTTAGCACACTCCATGCCAGACATCAGAAAAGGAGTAATATTGGTAGTCAAAGCAACTGGAACTTAAGTAGAGAAACAGCAGTCATCATTAATAAGATTTGTCTAGCTAGCTCCAACTCAACTGATTCTGTATGTTTTCTGTCTACTTCTTCAGT
The DNA here is from genome assembly GCF_036850765.1 of Saccopteryx bilineata. Lineage (NCBI taxonomy): Eukaryota > Metazoa > Chordata > Mammalia > Chiroptera > Emballonuridae > Saccopteryx > Saccopteryx bilineata. The sequence continues at coordinate 51,277,013 of NC_089491.1, forward strand.
CACTAAGGGAGGGTGTTGAAATATCAATTATAATTGTAGAATCATCTATTTCTACTTTTAGTTATGTCGCTTTTTGTTTTATGTAATGCATTAATTCTGAATAGCAAACATTTGTTGTTTGTTAAGGCTATATTATCAATGTTATTAGAAAAAACAGACACGCCCTGACCAGTTGGCTCAGTGGTAGAGCATCGCAGAGTGTTGGCCCCACGTGTGGAAGTCCTGGGTTCAATTCCTAGTCAGGGCACATAGGAGAAGTGACCATCTGCTTCTCCACTTCTCCCCCATCTCTCTCTCTCTCTCTCTCTCTCTTCCCATTGGGCAGTTATGGCTCAAATGCTTCCAGCAAGTTGGCCCCAGTCACTAAGATGGCTCCATGTCATCTTCTTAGATGATAAAATAGCTCAAGCATCATGGGGTAGGGGGCTTGCGGGTGGATCCTGGTTGGATGCATGCGGGAGTCTGTCTCTCTGCCTCCCTACCTCTCACTTAATAAAAAAAATAATAATAATAAAGAAAAAAAAGCAGATACAACAGTAAGAACCTTAGACTAATGTCAATTAGAAAGTGATGACATTTGTTATGAAAATCTAAAATCTAGTCTTTTTACCAGACCAATAATTATAGTGTGTGTGCATGTGTGTGCATGTATGCGTGTGTATGTTTCAGGGTGCACCAGGAGCAATCTTCTCCTTTTGAGTAACTGGGCAAATAAAAGTTTCCAGACAGTATACTGTAGAAGTTTGTATGACTCCCACTCTCCATCTGTAAGATGGGACACATTTTATACAATATCTAAACATATGAAGCTATGAATCATTTACTTTATTTTAATCTTTTTGAAAAAGAATAAATTGTATCTGCATCTCATACTGTACATTATCTTTCTATGTAAGAAAGGATGCAAAATAAGAATGAATTTATATATTTCCTTAAGCTTGTAAATTAAAAAACTGAAAGATTAATTAAAAACTAATAAAAAACATTTACCTATGGGAATGAATAGTGGGGAACAGATGAAAGTGAGATTTCTTTAGGTATATTTTTTCTTATACATTTTCACCCTTTATTGAAGTTTGATCGACATGTAAAAAGCTGTATATATTTAATGTCTATAACTCAAGTTTAGGGATAAGTATACACCTGTGAAATCATAACTACCATCAAGGCTGGAGACACATTGATCACCTCCCAAAGTTTCCTCTCACCCCCATTATATTATTATTATTAATAGTTGTTGTATTGTATGTGTAGTTAAGAACACTTAACACAAGATTTAGCCTCTTTCCAAATTTTAAATATGCAATACAGTATTGTTAGTTATAGGTACTAAGCTATATAGTAGATCTCCAGTACTTATTTATCTTGCATAACAGAAACTTTGTATCCTTTTGACCCTTACTTCCCCATTTTCTCCTCTTTCCAATCTCTAGTAACCATCATTCTACTCTGCTTCCATGGGTTGGACTACTGTAGACTCCAAATAAAAATGAGATTATTCAGTATTTGTCTTTTCATACCTGACTTATTACACTTAGAATAATGTCTTCCAGTCCATCCATGTTACTAATGTCAAGATTTCTTTCTCTTTTAAGTCAGAATACTATTCCATTGTGTGTATATATACCACATATTTTTTACCCGTTCATATGTCGATGGACATTTGTTTCCATGTCTCGGCTATTGTGAATAATGCTGGATCACATGATAGTTCTTTTAATTTTTTGAGGATACTCCATACCATTGTCTATAATGGGTGTACCAATTTACATTCTCACCATCAGTGTACAAGAGAGCCCTGTTCCCCATTCCTCACCAACACTTGTTACCTTTTGTTTTTACAGTAATAACCATTCTAACAGGTGTGAGAGGATATCACACTGTGGTTTTAATTTGCATTTCCCTGATGATTAATGATATTGTGTACCTTTTTATATACCTGTTGCCTATCCTTATGTTTTCTTTCTTTTTTCTTTAAGTGAGAGGAGGAGAGATAGAGAGAGACTCCCGCATGTGCCCTGACCAGGATCCACCAGCAACCTCTGTCTGGGGCTGACGCTCAAATCAACCAAGTCATCCTCAGCACTGTGGTGCTGGTGCTCGAACCAACTGAGTCACTGGCTGTGGAAGGGGAAGAGAGAGAGAAGGAGGAGAAGGAGGGAGAGAGAAACAGATAGTCGTTTCTCCTATGTGTTCTGACCAGAAAGTGAACCCAAGATGTCTATACACCAGGCCAGTGCTCTAACCACTGAGCAAGCCAGCCAAGACCTATTTTTATGTTTTCTTTGAAGAAATATCTTTTCAGGTCCTTTGTGCATTTAAAAATTTTATTTTATTTGCTGTTGAGTTGTGTAAGTTCTCAATACACTTTTAATATTAAGCCCTTATTAAACATATGATTTACAAATATTTTCTCCCATTCAGTAGATTGCCTTTTCAGTGTGTTGATTGTTTCTTTTGCTGTACAAAAGCTTTTTAGTTTGACATAGTTTAGTTTGATATAGTTCCACTGGTTTATTTTTGCTTTTGTTGCTTGTACTTTTGGTGACTTATCAAAAAATGAAATGAAATAAAATAAAACAAAATCATTGCCTAGGCCAATGTCAAGGAGCTTTTTCTCTATTTTTCCCTATGTTTTATGGTTTCAATTGTTACATTTAAGTGTTTAATCCATTTTGAATTAATTTTTTTGTATGGTGTGAGATGGCATCTTTTTCAGTCTTCTTCTTGTGGGTATCTGGTTTTCCTAACCATTTATTAAATAGACTATCTTTTCCTCATTTTATATTCTTGGTGCCCTTGTCAGAAATTAATTGACAGCATGTATGTAGACTTATTTCTGGGTTATTATTCTGTTCCATTGGTGTATATGTCTGTTTTTATACCAAATTATACTGCTTTGATATTTATAACTTTGTAATATAAATTTTTATTTACTTATCATTATTTTTTTAAGTAAAAGAAGGGGAAATAGACTCCCACATGCACCCAGACTGGATCTACCCTGCAAAAACCCCAGTCTAGGGCTGATGCTTGAATCAACTGAGCTATTTTTAGTGCCTGAGGCTGACAGTTGGACCAACAAGCTATCCTCAGTGCTCAAGGCTGACGCTTGAACCAGTTGAGCCACTGGCTGCGGGAAGGGAAGAGGTAGAGAAAGGGGAGAAGGAAGGGGAGAGAAGCAGATGGTCACTTCTCTTGACCAGGAATCAAACCTGGGATGCCCATACACTGGGCTGGCACTCTATCCACTGAGCAAGTCAGCAGGGCTGTAATATAAATTTAAATAAGCAAATGTGATGCCTTTAGTTTTGTTCTTCTTGCTATTTGAGGTTATTTTTGGTTCAACACAATTTTTCGATATTTTTTCTATTTCTGTGAAAAAAAAATGCCATTGGAATTTTAATAGAAGTTGCACTGAATCTGTAGATCTCTTTGGATAGTATAGATATTTAAATAATGCTAATTCTTCCAATCTATGAACACAAAATATCTTTCCATTTATTTGTGTTTTTTTCAATCCTATGTCAATGTTTTTTTTTTTTTTTTTTTTCACTTTTTCTGAAGCTGGAAACGGGGAGAGACAGTCAGACAGACTCCCGCATGCGCCCGACCGGGATCCACCCGGCACGCCCACCAGGGGTGATGCTCTGCCCACCAGGGGGCGATGCTCTGCCCATCCTGGGCGTCGCCATGTTGCGACCAGAGCCACTCTAGCGCCTGAGGTATAGGCCACAGAGCCATCCCCAGCGCCCGGGCCATCTTTTGCTCCAATGGAGCCTTGGCTGCGGGAGGGGAAGAGAGAGACAGAGAGGAAAGTGCGGCGGAGGGGTGGAGAAGCAAATGGGCGCTTCTCCTGTGTGCCCTGGCCGGGAATCGAACCCGGGTCCTCCGCACGCTAGGCCGACGCTCTACCGCTGAGCCAACCGGCCAGGGCCCTATGTCAATGTTTTAATTTTCTGTGTATAGTTCTTTCAACTCCTTGGTTAAATTCATTCATCAGTATTTTACTCTTTTTAATGTTATTGTAAATGGGATTATTATTTTTTACATTTTTTTGAATTAATTCCTTGTTAGTGTATAGAAATGCAATTAATTTTTCTTTCTTTTTTTTTTTTTAAGTGAGAGGATAAGAGGCAGAGGAACAGACTCCCAAATGCGCCCAACCGAGATTCATCCAGCAAGCCCACTAGGGGGCAATGCTCTGCCCATCTGGGACTGTTGTTCCATTGCAACCAGAACCTTTTTTTTAGTGCCTGAGGCAAAGGCCATGGAGCAATCCTCAATGCCCCAGGCCAAGTCACTGAAACCAATAGACCATGGAGGGAGAAGAAGAAAGAAAGAGAGAAAAGGAAGGGGGATGGGTGGAGAAGCAGATGGTTGCTTTTCCTGTGTGCACTAACCAAGAATTGAATCTGGGACTTCTACGAGCAAGGTTGATGCTCTACCACTGAGCAAACCGGCCAGGACTGCAATTGATTTTTCTACATATGTTGATTTCATATTCCACACCTTTACTCCTTTTATTAGTTCAAACACTTTTTTGTGGCATTGTTAGGCATTTCTGTATATATAATATATCATCTGCAAAAAGAGACCAATTTTTTAATAAATAAATTTTTATTAATTTTAATAGGTGACATCAATAAATCAGGGTACATATATTCAAAGAAAACATGTCCAGGTTATCTTGTCATTCAATTATGTTGCATACCCATCACCCAAAGTCAGAGTGCCCTCTGTCACCTTCTATCTAGTTTTCTTTGTGCCCCTCCCCCTCCCCTTCCCTTCTCTCTCCTTCCCTCCCCCCTCCCCTGTAGCCACCACACTCTTATCAATGTCTCTTAGTCTCGTTTTTATGTCCCACCAATGTATGGAATCATGCAGTTCTTGTTTTTTTCTGATTTACTTATTTCACTCTGTATAATGTTATCAAGATCCCACCATTTTGTTATAAATGATCCGATGTCATCATTTCTTATGGCTGAGTAGTATTCCATAGTGTATATGTGCCACATCTTCTTTATCCAGTCTTCTACTGAAGGGCTTTTTGGTTGTTTCCATGTCTTGGCCACTGTGAACAATGCTGCAATGAACATGGGGCTACATGTGTCTTTACATATCAATGTTTCTGAGTTTTGGGGGTATATACCGAGTAGAGGGATTGCTGGGTCATAAGGTAGTTCTATTTTCAGTTTTTTGAGGAATCACCATATTTTCTTCCATAATGGTTGCACTACTTAACAGTCCCACCAACAGTGAATGAGGGTTCCTTTTTCTCCACAGCCTCTCCAGCATTTGCTATTACCTGTCTTGTTGATAATAGCTAATCTAACAGGTGTGAGGTGGTATCTCATTGTAGTTTTGATTTGCATTTCTCTAATAACTAATGTAGATGAGCATCTTTTCATATATCTGTTGTCCATTTGTATTTCTTCCTGGGAGAAGTGTCTGTTCATGTTCTCTTCCCATTTTTTTATTGGATTGTTTGTTTGTTTGTTGTTGAGTTTTATGAGTTCTTTGTATATTTTGGATATTAGGCCCTTATCTGAGCTGTTGTTTGAAAATATCATTTCCCATTTAGTTGGCTGTCTGTTTATTTTGTTGTCAGTTTCTCTTGCTGAGCAAAAACTTCTTAGTCTGATGTAGTCCCATTCATTAATCTTTGCCTTTACTTCTCTTGCCTTTGGAGTCAAATTCATAAAATGCTCTTTAAAACCCAGGTCCATGAGTTTAGTACTTATGTCTTCTTCTATGTACTTTATTGTTTCAGGTCTTATATTTAGGTCTTTGATCCATTTTGAATTAATTTTAGTACAAGGGGACAAGCTGTAGTTGAGTTTCATTCTTTTGCATGTGGTTTTTCAGTTTTCCCAGCACCATTTGTTGAAGAGGCTTTCTTTTCTTCATTGTGTGTCATTGGCCCCTTTATCAAAGATTATTTGACCATATATATGTGGTTTTATTTCTGAACTTTTTATTCTGTTCTATTGATCTGAGTGTCTATTTTTCTGCCAATACCATGCTGTTTTGATTGTCGTGGCCCTATAATATAGTTTGAAGTCAGGTATTGTAATGCACCCAGCTTCATTCTTTTTCCTTAGGATTGCTTTGGCTATTCGGGGTTTTTTATAGTTCCATATAAATCTGATGATTTTTTGTTCCATTTAAAAAGAGACCATTTTGGCCCTGACAGGCTGGCTCGGTGGTAGAGCGTCAGCCTGGCGTGCAGAAGCCCTGGGTTCGATTCCCGGCCAGGGCACACAGGGGAAGCGCCCATCTGCTTCTCCACCCCTCCCCCTCTCCTTCCTCTCTGTTACTCTCTTCCCCTCCTGCAGCCGAGGCTCCATTGGAGCAAAGATGGCCCGGGCGCTGGGGATGGCTCCTTGGCCTCTGCCCCAGGCGCTAGAGTGGCTCTGGTTGCAATAGAGCGACGCCCCGGAGGGGCAGAGCATCGCCCTCTGGTGGGCAGAGCGTCGCCCCCTGGTGGGCGTGCCGGGTGGATCCCGGTCGGGCGTATGCGGGAGTCTGTCTGACTGTCTCTCCCCGTTTCCAGCTTCAGAAAAAAATTAAGAAAAAAAAAAAAAGAAAGAAAATAAATTAAAAAGAGACCATTTTAATTTTTACTTTTTCTTTGGATGCTTTTTATTTCTGTATCATACTTGATTGTTTAGGCTAGAACTTCCTGTACTATGTTGAATAGAATTGGCATCCCTGTCATGTTGCTGATCTTAAGAGTAAAAGTTTTCAACCTTTCACCATTAAGTATAATGTTAGTTATGGGTTTTTCTTATGTGGCCTTCATTATATTGAGATACATTCCTTCTATAATTAATTTGTTGAGAGTTTTTATCATGAACAGATGTTGAATTTTGGCAAATGCTTTTTCTTTACCTATTGTGATAACCATATGATTTTTATCCTTCATTCTGTTAATGTGGCATATCACATTTATTGATTTGTACATACAGAATATGCATCTTAAGGAAAATCCCACTTGTCCATGGTGTATGATCCTTCCAATGTATTGTTGAATTTTCTTTGCTAGTATTTGTTGAGGATTTTAGCATCTATGTTCATCAGGGATATTGCCTTATAATTTTCTTTTCTTGTAGTGTCCTTACCAGCCTCATGAAATGCATTTATTAGTATTAATTCCTTAAGTGTTTGGTAGAATTCACTAGTGAAGCCATCCTTTCCTGGGCTCTTTCATATAATTTTATTTTTAGTTAAAATTTTAAAAATTTCAAATACACATAACATAAAACTTACCATCTTAACTACTTTTAAGTGTACAGTTCAGTAGTGTTAATTACACACTGTTATGCATTCAATCTCTAAAATTCTTTTGATCTTGAAACTGAAACTATAACCATTAAACAACTTCTTTATTCTTACTTTCCCTTTTCCCTGGCAACCACCATTGTAATTCTACTAGAATTTTCTACTTTAGGTACATCAGGCGTCCCCAAACTACGGCCCACGGGCCACTTGCGGCCCCCTGAGGCTCTTTATCTGGCCCCCACCGCACTTCCAGAAGGAAAACCTCTTTCATTGGTGGTCAGTGAGAGGAGCATAGTTCCCATTGAAATACTGGTCAGTTTGTCGATTTAAATTTATTTGTTCTTTATTTTAAATGTTATATTTGTTCCCATTTTGTCTTTTTACTTTAAAATAAGATATGTGCAGTGTGCATAGGGATTTCTTCATAGTTTTTTTATAGTCCGGCCCTCCAATGGTCTGAGGGACAGTGAACTGGCCCCCTGTGTAAAAAGTTTGGGGACCCCTGAGGTACATGGAATCATACAGTATTTGTCTTTCTGTGGATGGCTTATTCCACTTATCGTGATTTCTTTAAAATTTATCCATATTGTATTATATGTCAGAATTTCTTTCCTATGTAAGGCTGAATAATATTCTACTGTATGTATATACCACATATTTTTCTCCTTTCACTCATCAGTGGGCACGTCAGTTGCTTCTACTTTCACTATTTTAACTAGTACTGTAAAGAATATGAGTGTACAAATATCTGTTCGAGTCCTGGCTTTCAGCTTTTTGGGGGAATATACCTTTTAATATACTTTAAACTTTGAACTGTATGAATGTTTCTTCTTTGATTAATTTTTAATTGAATTTATTGGGGTGACACTGGTTAACAAATTATACAGGTTTCAGGTACACGATTCTACAATACATCTTCTATACACTATATTGTGTGCTCACTCCCTTGTGATTTTATTTTACTAAAGAGTAAAATCATGCTTGACCTCTGGTGATGCAGTGGATAAAGCATTGACCTGGAATTCTGAGGTCGCCAGTTTGAAACCCTGGGCTTGCCTGGTCAAGGCACATATGAGAGTTGATGCTTCCTACTCCTTCTCCCAGTTTCTCTCTCTCTCTCTCTTCTCTCTAAAATGAAAAAAAGAAAAGAAAAAACCAGTAAAATTGCCCAGGCTGGATAGCTCGGTTGGTTAGAGCATTGTCCCAAAGTGCAGATGTTGCCAGTTCTATACCCAGTCAGGGAACATACAGAAACAGATGTTTGTGTCTCTCTCCTGCTCTTTCCCTTCTTCTCTATAAAGCCAATAAAATAAACAGTTTTTTTAAAAGTAAAATCAATTTTAAAAAAAAACTTCTAAAATTGAATTCAAACCTCAAATTTAAAATCCATGAACCTATTAAATTGGTGTTGTTATTACACTGAGAATGCTTTACAGAGAATAAAAGCCAATCAATTACAATAACATGGTAAATCGAAGGACCATTAATGGGTTATAAAATCATCAAATGAAAAGATATAGTGGAATAGTATATTTTAATGGTGCTAAAGTATAATACCACAGATTTCTTGCTGGTTTCTTTTTCTTTTTTTTTTTTTTATTAAAAATTTTTTTTCTTAAGTGAGAAGCAGGGAGGCAAAGAGACAGATTTTCATATGTGCCCTGACCAGTATCCACCCTGCAAGCCCCCTATGGGGCAATAATCTGCCCATCTTAGGCCATTGTTTCGTTGTTCAGCAACCAAGCTATTTTAGTGCCTGAGGCCAGGCCATGGAGTCATCCTCAGTGCCTGGGGCCAACTTGCTTCAACTGAGCCATGGCTGAAGGAAGGGAAGAAAGAGGTAGAGAGAGGAGGGAGAGGGGGTGGGAGTGGAGAAGCAGATGGTCACTTCTTCTGTGTGCCCAGACCAAGAATTAAACCTGGGACATCCACACACTAGGCTGACACTCTACCACTGAGCCAACTGGCCAGGATTACTAGTTTCAAATGAAAGAAATATCCTTATAAAAGCGAGATCTCACTGTTGCCAATATACTCAATGGCCAAACTTAGATCAGACAGAATGACACACATGACATCATGTTCTCCAAGCATGAATACATCACCTATTAAGTATTCTTGCTAAAGATATTTAACGAAAATCTTTTTGAGCCCTTAAACTTTCAATTTACAGGAAGTATAAGAGCTAGAGAAACAGGTTAAATGACCCCAAGAGGAAATAATAGGACACAGACAGAATGTAGACTATCATAAGAATTTCTTGGAATCTTCAAAATGTTGATGTCATAAAGAAATGGGAGGGTAGAGGGGGATATTCTTCTTCAATAAAAAATACTAAAGTGGCCCTGGCTGGTTGGCTCAGCGGTAGAGCGTCGGCCTGGCGTGCGGGGGACCCGGGTTCGATTCCCGGCCAGGGCACATAGGAGAAGTGCCCACTTGCTTCTCCCCCCCCCCCTTTCCTCTCTGTCTCTCTTCCCCTCCCGCAGACAAGGCTCCACTGGAGCAAAGATGGCCTGGGCGCTGGGGATGGCTCCTTGGCCTCTGCCCCAGGCGCTAGAGTGGTTCTGGTTGCAGCAGAGTGACGCCCCGGAGGGGCAGAGCATTACCCCCTGGTGGGCAGAGCGTCGCCCCTGGTGGGCGTGCCGGGTGGATCCCGGTCGGGCGCATGCAGGAGTCTGTCTGACCGTCTCTCCCCGTTTCCAGCTTCAGAAAAATACAAAAAAAAAAAATACTAAAGTGATATAACAATCAAATGCAATACATACATATTGTCTTAATACTGGTTTAAAAATCATTCATAAGACACATTTTGGAACAAATGGGGAAATTTGAATTTGGACTGGGTTTTATAAGATATTAGGGAAATATCATTTCGTTAGATGTGTTAATAATCTCTGATTATGTAAAAGAATGTCCCTATTCTTAGAGGATGTACTCTGCATTATTCAGTAGTAAAAGGTCATGATATATAAATAGATATATTCAAATATGCCAAAATACCTAAACAGTTTGGTAGTAGATATGTGCGTGTTAAATCTGGATGATGGATATATGTTCATCCATTGTATCGTTTTAAAAATACTTTCATTTTCTCTGCATGTTAAATTTTTTTCATAATACACAGTTGAAAAAGTGAAAGATCAAGTGTTGAGAACCAGCACAAAAGGCATATAAAATATATATGACTTGCAGAGGCTCCACACAAACTCCATGTTGGGGAACTGTCTCAGTTGAGCTGTGAAAAAGAGACTTGAAATCTAGAAAGTTAGTGTTTGTCTAGTGACAGATCTTCCCCACAAAAGAGACAGCATTCAGTGGCTAAGTTTTAATTCTAGGCTCCCCAGCAAAAATTTCAGAAAGGGAAGTTTTCACCTTTGCTAATTGTAATTTAATAAGCCGTCTAGTGGTGAGAAGCCCCCCCTCCTGTCTGCAGCCTCCCCTTCCCATACCTCAGTGTTTATACCTAGGGCAAGAATGCGATGTTTTATAGAACACAAAGAAGCTCATAGACAAGATGATATGGCTACTTAGTTGGTAGTGATGAATAGAGCACTGGCATAATTGTGGTCTGTAAAAATTTTAAGAGTGATTAATACTATTTCCTTTATTGAGTGGAGTGGTCGGTGACATAGCGGTTAAGAGTGTGGTTGTGAAGTTAGATTACCCAGGTTCAACATTGGACTCCAACACTTAGTCACGTGTGAAGGGGAACTGGCAAAACTGTACATGCAATGATAGCACCCATCTCAGTTCTGTGAGAATGAAGAATGACCAACAGCGCATGCTGCATCATTAGCACAGAACCTAGGAAAGAGTAAGCCCCCAAAATGGTAATAATTATTCTTATAGTTATTATTCACTGAAGTGATATGAATACTTATGAACAAGTTGAAAGGTAAATGCCTACTGGGTTTTAGAACATCCACAGGCAGGAAGTAAATTTTGGCTCTTAGAAATTTAGATCAAGTTTATTGTGAATTTAACTATTTATATGAGGGCCTGAGAATTTTTCCAGCATAGACCTCGCATTATGTGTCCATCCCAGCATCCAGAGGAAAGCTGGGGTCAGGACACCATGGAGATAAGACCCACAACACCCTCTGTTACTACACAGCAGTGATGTTCTTTATCACTCGCTTGGTGTCTACAGAGCAAGCACTTAACCCCTCTCAGTGAGAGCTGCTATTTTAGCACTCTGCCCAGCAGTGGTTAAAATGGAAAACCACTGTTAAATTAGCCAATGATTGTTAGAAAAGAAAAAATTTCATTAAAAACATTTTTTTTATTTCTTGCCTGAGACCCTATTTCAAATACTTCAGGGTTTCTGGCAGTTGAAATGGCATTTGTGATATATATAATTTCACTGATTATGCACCAAACAGTTAAAGATACCAATTTAGCTTCTAATTTTACTTAACATATGTTTTTATTTTTTTATTATTATTATTACTTTTTTACAGAGACAGAGAGAGAATCAGAGAGAGGGACAGACAGGGACAGACAGACAGGAATGGAGAGAGATGAGAAGCATCAATCATCAGTCTTTTGTTGCTACATCTTAGTTGTTCATTTATTGCCCTCTCATATGTGCCTTGACCGTGGGCCTCCAGCAGACCGAGCAACTCCTTGCTCGATCCAGCGACCTTGGGTCCAAGCTGGTGAGTTTTGCTCAAACCAGATGAGCCCACACTCAAGCTGGCGACCTCGGGATCTCGAACCTGGATCCTTCGCATCCCAGTCTGACGCTCCATCCACTGCGCCACTGTCCAGTCAGGCTTAACATACGTTTTTAAAATTATAAGTGACCATAAACACTCATAAATTTCTGAGACTAGTGAAGTTTTTTATAGGAGAGAATCAAGTTGTAGAAAGTTTTATTTTAAGGGATATCTTGAAATAGATCCTCTGCGTGGCTATTAGCTTTCAAACTTCTAACGATGTCCTTGATAGCTGATGGAATCTATAGAAGTCATAGGTGATGAAATAAGACTTCTCCCTGTCAATATTATAAGAATTGAACACTTTTCTTTTCTTTTTTTTAAAAGAAAAACTTCCTAAAAAGAGTTTAGCACTATCAGGAAGAGTAATTCTGCGGTCGTCACGCTAGAAAGACCTGGACAGAGATGCACAGGACATAGGACTGTCTGCTTATAATTGCCTCTCTTATGAAGAAGGGTCAAAATAACAAGAAAGATGCTTTTGAAAATTACGAAAAACACTAACTTCAATGAAATATAAGTGCTGTAAAGTAAGCTGCTAAATTTGTACAAAATGTATTTATTTTCAACAGTTGCAGGTATAGAATCATGCCTATTATCTGAAGTGCCCTATATTAAACATGTGCTTTTTGTATAATCACTGGTATCAAATGGTATCATTTAAAGGCTAGTTGTATCTTGTACTTAACATGCAACTTACTTTTGTCTGCCTTAACCCTACAATTAGAAAGTTACCAGTAATTCTTCTACATGAAGGAGAGAAATAAAAATTATAAACATGTCTATTATATATATATAATAGTTATGGCCACAAATCTAATAATACCTATTTCAAAGTAAACACAAACAAAGCCCAAGACTATATTTTTTAACCTAATTTTGAAGATGTTCATAAGAAACTTTGAACACAGTTGATTGTCCTGATGTGGCTTGTATCTTTCAACCTAAGCCAATTTCCTACTTTTGTCTGCCATGGGGTGACCAGCTCGGAGGCTCTAAGGGGACTTTTTATGTCCCCAGCATGTCTACTAAAGGAAATCTGACTTTGAAAATGTCACATTAATGTTATTTATATGTTTAGAAAATTGTGTTCTCTTTATAGGACAAGTAGTTAGCAGTCATTGTAAAAATAAATTGCTATATTGATAGGAAAACAGAAAATACCTCCCCTGAAAGCTTAGTGCCCAGAGATTGCCATTGTAAGTATTTTGATAAATAGCCTACCAAACTTTTCCAAATAAAAGTTGGCTAATATTCTCATACTGTTCTATCTTCTTTCTCTGCCAAAATATCATGAACATCTGTGAAAAAGTGAATATGCATCATAAACTTCATGGTCATATAATAATCCCCTGAGTCATAATTAATTATTAATAACTAATACTTATTAGTGTTAATAATAGTCAAGTGTCTGATCAACCAACACGTGGCTGTCTACCTTGAAGGGATTACTATGCCTTTAGAGAAATCCTGCCCCCATTATACTGTGGTCACCTTCCCAATATTTATCATGACGTTTGCCCATTCATCAGGACACAATGAAAGGGTACTTCTGAGCTGGTTTCAGAAATTTTTGTCAAAAAAGGGCATATATCAAGTTAAGAGAGAATTTTAAAAACACAATTGTTTACCATGATAACAGTAATCAAAAGAAAGCTAGTATAGCTATATTAATTTCAAACAAAGCAGACTTTAGAGTAAAGAAAAATATCAGGAATTATAATGGGCATTACAGCCTGACCAGGTGGTGACGCAGTGGATAGAACATAGAACTGGGACGCAGAGGACCCAGGTTCAAAACCCCGAGATTGCCAGCTTGAGCGCGGGCTCATCTGGTTTGAGCAAGGCTCACCAGCTTGAGCCCAAGGTCACTGGCTTGAGCAAGGGGTTACTCGGTCTGCTGTAGCCCCCTAGTCGAGGCACATATGAGAAAGCAATCAATGAACAACTAAGGTGCCACAACAAAGAATTGATGCTTCTCATCTCTTTCCCTTTCTGTCTGTCTGTCCCTATCTGTCTCTGTCACACACACACACACACACACACAAAAAGATGGGCATTACATAGCAATAAGGGAGTCAGTTCTCAAAGAAATTAACAATGTTTAACATATATACATCTAACAGTGGAGCATCAAAATATATGAGGCAAAAACTGAAATGCAAGGAAAAATAGATAAATCTGGTATTACAGTCAGAAACTTCAACATCACCCTACTAGAAATGGACATATCTAGCAGGCAGAAAAATCAGTGAGGACATCATTGAACTCAACAGTATCATCAGCCAACTAGATATAATAAATATCTCATTCTGGGCCACAAAACACAACTTTACAAATTTAAAAGAATAAAAATTATACAAGGTATGCTCTCAGACTACACTAGAATTAACTAGAAATCAGTAACAAAAAGAGCCAAAAACACACAATGGAGAAAAGAAAGTCTCTTCAATAAATGGTGCTGGAAAAACTGGAAAGCCACTTGCAAAAGAATGAAACTTGACTATAGTTTGTCTCCTTGCACAAAAATTAACTCAAAATGTATCAAAGACCTAAATATAAGATCTGAAACTATAAATTATATAGAAGAAAACATAGGTACTAAGCTCATGGACCTTGGCCATAGAGAACAATTTATGAATTTGACCCCAAAGGGAAGGGAAGTAAAGGCTAAAATAAATGAATGGGATTATATAAAATGAAAAAGCTTCTGCACAGCAAAAGAAACTAACAACAAAATAAATAGGCAGTAAATGGAAGATGATATTTGCAAACAACAGCTCTGATAAGGGGTTAATATCCAAAATATATAAAGAACTCACAAAGCTCAGCAACAAACAAACAAATAACCCAATTAAAAAATGAGGAGAGGACCCAAAGAGACCTCTCTGAGGAGAACATACAAATGGCCAACAGGTATATAAAAAATGCTCATCTTCACTAGCTATTTGAGAATGCAAATCAAAACTACAATGAGATACCACCTCACACCTGTTAGATTGGCTACTATCGACAAGACAGATAATAAGTGTTGCAGAGGCTGTGGAGAAAAAGGAACCCTCATTCACTGCTGGTAGGAATGCAAATTCATACAATCATTATGAAAGAAAGTATGGTGGTTCATCAAAAAATTAAGAATAGAATTACTACCTGACCAGGCGGTGGCACAGTAGATAGAGTGTCGAACTGGGACGCAGAGGACCCAGGTTCGAAACCCCAAGGTTGCCAGCTTGAGAGCAGGCTCATCCGGCTTGAGCATGGGCTCAACAGCTTAAGTGTGGAGTCGCTGGCTTGAGCATGGGATCATAGTCATGACCCCATGGTTATTGGCCCAAAAGTTGCTGGCTTGAAACCCCAAGGTCAAGTCGCTGGCTTGATGCCAAAGTCACTCTGCTCTGCTGTAGCCCCGCAGTCAAGGCACATGTAAGAAAACAATCAATGAAGAACAAAGGAGCCAATACGAAGAATTGATGCTTCTCATCACTCACCCTTCTTGCCTGTCTGTCTCTATCTGTCCCTCTCTCTGTCTCTGTCCCTCCAAAAAACATTGGTACATAAAGACACATGCACTCTCATGTTCATCACAGCATTATTCACCATGGCCAAGACATGGAAACAACCAAAATGTCCCTTGATAGAGGATTAGATAAAGAATATGTGGTACATATATAAAATAGAATACTACTCAGCTGTAAGAAACAATGACATAGGGACATTTATGACAATGTGGATGGAACTTGAGAACATTATACTGAGTGAAATAAGTAAATCAGAAAAAACTAAGAACTGTATGATTTTACATAGGTGGGATATAAAACTGAGACTTCTGAACATAGGTAAAAGTGAAGTGGTTACCAGGGGGAAGGGAATGTGGGGGAGGAGGAAGGGGACTTGAGTGAATTGGTGGGGAAAAGGTGGGGAGAAGGGTGTAAAGAGGGACAAATGTAAGGTGACAGAAAATGATTTGACTTTGGGTGATGGGTATACAACATAATCAACAGTTCAAATGCTATAGAAATGTTTACCTGACACCTATGTACTCTTATTGATCAATGTCACCCTGTTAAAGTTAATTTTCTAAGTAAAGTTTAAAAATTAAAAAATATATAATAACAAAAAGATAGCTAAAATATCCCAGTATAGGAAAGATTAATATACATTCTAAATAACACATGAATCAAAGAAGAAATCTCAAGAGAAATGTAAAATATTTTTCAACTAAAAATAAAAACACAACTTACCAAGATTTATGAGATGCAGTGAAACAGTGCTTAGAGGGAAATTTATAGCACTGACTATAACTATACAATATTAGAAAGAAAGATCTACAGTGAATTAGCTTCCACCTTAGGGAACTAGAAAAAAAGAGTAAATTAAATCCAAAGTAAGCAGAAAAAATAATAAAAAGTAGACCAATCTCAAAGAGCTGTTTCCTTCTAGGAAATTTAGGGTTTCAGTTCTTACAATTAAGTCTTCAATTCATGTCAAGTTAATTTTTGTGAATAGTGCAAGATTGTGGTCCAATTTCATTCTTCTGCATGTGGTTATCCAGTGTTCCCAATACCATTTATTGAAAAGACTATCCCCATTTGGCTCCCTAGTCAAATTTTAGTTGACCATATATGTATGGGTTTATTTCTGGACTCCTGATTCTGTTCCATTGGTAGATGTGTCTGGGTATTTGTTTGTTTGTTTTTCTTTTTGCCAGTACCATACTGTTTTGATCTCTGTAGCCTTACAGTGTAGTTTGAAATTAAGAAGTGTGATACCTCCAGCTTTGTTCTTCTTTCTCAGAATTGCTTTAACTTTTCAGGGTTTTTTGTTGTTATTGTTGTTGTTCCAGTCAATTTTTAGACTTTTTTTGGGGTGGTGGTTGTTTTTATGGGAGAATATCATTGAAATTTTGATAGGGATTGCATTGAATACAGTATATAGATGGCTTTGGAAGGTATGGGCATTTTAACAATATTAATTCTTCAAATTTAAAAAACACAAAATTATGAGAAATCAATCAATGAACAAGTAAGAAACCGCAACGAAGAATTGATGTTTCTCATCTCTCTCCCTTCCTGTCTATTTGTCCCTATCTGTCCCTCTCTCTGACTCTCTCTGTCTCTGCCACACACACAAAAAAAATAAAAATAATTAAAAAACAGAATATTTTTTCATTTGTATCATCTTCAATTTCTTTCATCATCTTGTAATTCTCAGTGTGCAGATTTTCACCTCCTTGCTTAAATTTATTCTTAAGTATTTTATTGTTTTTGATGCAGTTTTGAACAGGATTTTTTTAAATTACTTTTCAGATAGTTCATTGTTAGTGTATGAAAGTGCAACTAATTTCTGTATTTTAAATTCATATTCTGCAACTTTACTGAATTTACTTATTAGTTCTAAAAGATTTTTTGATGGAGTCTTTTGGGTTTTCTGTACATAAGATCATGTCATTTACAAAGATAATTTTACTTTTTTTTCTGATTTGGATTTGTTTTATTTTTGTTTCTTGCCTGATTGTTCTAGCTAGGACTTTTAGTTTTATGTTAAATAGGAATTGTGAGAGTGGGCACCCTGATCTTTTTCTTCATGTAAGAAGGAAAGCTTTCAACTTTTGACAAATGAACATGTCAGCTGTGGGGCTTGGCATATATGACCCTTGTTATGTTAAAGCATATTCCTTCTATACCCAATTTGTTGAGTTTTATCATGAGAAAGTATGTTTTATTTGTCAAATGCCATTTTTGCATCTATTAAGATGATTGTATGATTTTTACCTTTTATTATGTTAATGTGGTATATCACGTTCATTGATTTGCATATGTTGAATAATCTTTGCAACCCAGGGAAAAATCCTACTTGATCATAGTGTATGAGTCCTTTTTCTTAGAGAGAGAGACAGATAGGCAGAGTCAGAGATAGACAGGAAGAGAGAGATATGAGAAGCATCAACTTCTAGTAGCAGCACTTAGTTGTTCATTGATTGCTTTTTACACTAGGAAACTCTAGCTGAGCCAGTGACTCCTTGCTCAAGACAGCAACCTTGGGCTCAAGCTAGCAACCTTTGGGATCAAGCCATTGACCATGGGGTCATGTCCATGATCCCACACTCAAGTCAGTGACCCCACATCAAGCCTGTGAGCCTGCTATCAAGCCCAATGAGCCCATGCCCAAGCCAGTGACCTTGGGGTTTTGAACCTGGAATCTCAGCATCCCAAGTCAATATTCTATCCACTGCACCACCATCTGGTGAGGCATGGTTCTTCTAATGTGCCGCTGAATTTGGTTTGTTAGTATTAGTTGAACATTTTTGCATCTATATGAATCAGAAATATTGGCTTGTAGTTTTCTTTCTCTCTCTCTCTCTCTTTTTGTAGTGTCCTTGTACGATTCCAACTATATGGCATGCTAGATAAGGCAAACTATGGAGAGAGTAAAAAGATCAGTGGTTTCCAGGGGTTAGAGGAAGAGAGGGATGAATAGGCAGAGCACAGAAGCTATTTAGGGCAGGAAAATTATTTTGCATGATGTTGTAATAATAGATATTTGTCATTATACATTTGTCCAAAATCTTTTGAATGTAGAACACCATGAGTGAACATAATGTAAACTATGGACTTTGGTATCAATGTAGGTTCATGGATTATCAATGTAGGTTCATGGATTATCACAAGTGAATCACTCTGGTGGAAGATATTGATGGTGAGGAAGGTTATGCATGTTGGGGTGGGGCAGGAGTTATGTAGGAACTCTCTAAATTTTCCGCTCAATCTTGCTGTGAACCGATAACTGCTCTAAAAAAGTCTATTAATTTTATATTAATTTTTTATTGATTGATCTTAGAGACAGAGGGAGGGAAGAAAAGAGAGAGAAACATTGATTTGTTGTTCCACTTATATATATTTATGTATTCATTGGTTGATTCTTGTACGTGCCTTGACCAGGGATTGAACCAGCAATATTGGCATGTGGAGACTACTCTCTAACCAACTGAGCTACCCAGCCAGGGAAGTTTATTAATTTTTTAAAAATTGTGTTTAAATTCTTATTTCGCCACTTACTAGTTGTACAACATTAACAAACAACTTTTCTAGGCCTCCATTTTCTCATACGGCAAGAACATGCATTTCATGTAATTTAAAAACTGATAATTCAGATAATGTGCTTAATATGGAGCCCAGCACGCAGTAAACACTTAAGAGGCATTAGCAGTTTATCATTATCATTATCATTATCATTATTATTATTATTACTACTGTTATTTCTTTTATCTTACAGATATGGAGATCTCAGTGTCTTTCAGTGTATGGTGCTCTTGCTGACCAAGAAAGCAGGGGTATTAAGATTAGAATTTACCTGACACCCTTCCCCCAAATGGAACTCAACAGACCTATGCTGGAAGTGAATGTGAACTACCTCAGTGGTTTGGAGAACAGGTATGTACCTTAAAAAATTCTTTTCACATGAAATATTAATGGTTTTTTTCCCCTTCAGAAAGCTACTCTGCCTCGAGGCTTCAGGTGTTTCTTCTGTTCAGTTTAACAGGTATTTTCAAAACTTTAGTGGATTTAAAACTGAGATTAATTTTTTAAAAATATGCTGGGTTTTTTTAAGTTGCCTTAAAATTTGTTGCTTTGTACTCTGCCTTGGGAACTACAAGCTAGGGGGGAGATTAACAAAACTTGTATCACATAAAAACTTCATGATCCTTGTTGCTTTTTAACTTCTAGATCAGTTCATTTCTTTGAGGTGCAAAATTTGAATTAAAAATAAAAAAGAACAAGAAGATTCTATGACCAAAATAATGAGGAATTATAAGAACCCAGCTGAAGACATCAGCTGCCCAGGTGCCTTTATTTGTCTGGTGCAATCTGTTCTATGTGTCACACAAAAATGTGGCTTTTATTTCTAAATGACAAGTGTAATGAAGTACTTGGTGAAAAACAACTGCATCGATAACATTTTATGATAGAGTTTCACTGACAACTCATAGTTATCAAACTTAAGGGGTTTTGTACTAGGAGAAAAAATAGCAAAGCTTTCGAAAACATCCAGTTGGGGGAGGAGGTAGCTCTGAACCTGATGGCATTTCTGACAGTACCCCCATGTTAGCCCGACTCTAGGAGTTGAGATGTGATTGGAACTTGGTAGGATTAATTTTAAGGACTTAAAAAAATATGACCTTGTTCTGGGAAATCCTGCCAAGCCTCAGGAAGTCTAGAAACCCTCTCTGGATGGCAAGTGGAGTTTTCAAACCCTAAACTATTTTAGGAGAGTTTCTCATGCACAGTTCTATACTAGGGACTAAACAAATATTAGCCAAATTGAAATATAAATTTTTAATAATCATTTTCCTAGCAGAGGTGCAGCACCTAAAAACATTATTATGACTTACTATGTAATGGTCACAAGTAAGTATAAGTAAGTTTCTAATGACTTTCTACTACCTCTCATTAAAAAGAGGTTTGTGTTGTTTTCCATCCTCTTCCTTCTTTCTTGCTATATCCTTTCCTTGTTTTTAAGGTGGCCAGTGACACACATAGGCATTTTATTCTTTGTGTGTAAGTCTCATCATCAGAAATATTGCTGACCCTTTGACTGGTCATGAGATAAGGGAGTTGGGGGGTGAAGTCCATCTAGGGTGATTTCAGAAGCCCAGGAAGCTGATTATGTATGATGTGGCATGCATGCCATCAAAAGTTAAATTTCATTATTTAGGTATCATAACAAAATAAACTTATTAATTTATCAATCAATAATCAATATTAGTAAATTCTTGTTATAAACAAGATCATGTACTGAGCCTTCTGAAGGCTATAAAAATAAAGAAGACAAGGGGCAATGACCTAATCAGATTGGCAGTGTAATAAGATCCTTTTAGCTCAGGGGTTGGGAACCTATGGCTCGCGAGCCAGATGTGGCTCTTTTGATGGCTGTATCTGGCTCACAGACAAATCTTTAATAAAAAAATAATAACGTTAAAAATATAAAACAGGCCCTGGCCAGTTGGCTCAGTGGTAGAGCGTCGGCCTGGCGTGCAGAGGTCCCAGGTTCGATTGTCGGCCAGGGCACACAGCAGAAGTGCCCATCTGCTTCTCCACCCCTCCCCCTCTCCTTCCTCTCTGTCTCTCTCTTCCCCTCCCGCAGCCGAGGCTCCATTGGAGCAAAGATGGCCTGGGCGCTGGGGATGGCTCCTTGGCCTCTGCCCCAGGCGCTAGAGTGGCTCTGGTCACGGCAGAGCGACGCCCTGGAGGGGCAGAGCATCGCCCCCTGGTGGGCAGAGCATCGCCCCTGGTGGGCGTGCCGGGTGGATCCCGGTTGGGCGCATGCGGGAGTCTGTCTGACTGTCTCTCCTGGTTTCTAGCTTCAGAAAAATACAAATATATATATATATATATATATATATATATAAAACATTCTCATGTATTACAATCCATTCAATTCCTACTGCTCATGTTCATGGTTGCGGGTGGCTGGAGCCAATCACAGCTGTCCTCCGAGACAACACCAAATTTTTATTGGATAATGCCTAACGTACACTGGTCATTGTATGGCTGTCATGGAATTACATTTTAAAATATGTAGCATTCATGGCTTTCTCAGCCAAAAAGTTTCTTGACCCCTGTTTTAGCTAGATTGCAGGAAAAAAGATTCCTGCTGGAAGAGAAAGGGCGTTAATAGGATAGTGGTTTGGTTGATTTCACTGAAGCCAAATAACTGTGGCTTCCACAAGGAAGAATATTTCTCTCTCTCACTTAAAAGTTTGACATGACAAACAGTCTAGGAGGAGAGGGTTCCTTTGTCTTGCAGCTCATACATCCCCTACTGTGCTGTTTTCACCTGCAAATTTGAGTCTGACTCACCATCATCTCATGACAATCCAAACTGCATAGAGGGGACAAGGACAACTAATTTTATTTTAAAGATATGGTTCAGAAGGTGTACACTTCACTTCCATTCTCAGGCTATTGACCAGAACTTACTTGGTCACGTGACATTATGGCTTGGCCATAGGCAGCTGCCAGAGAGGTTGGCAACTATCGTCTCTAGCTGAGAGGCATGGTGCCCCATTCCGTTACCAAAAGGAAGAAAGGCATGTGGATGCTGGATGTCATTAGCAGTCTAGGCTACAAGGGACAAGATTAAGGCAAAGAGATCAATTAGAAGATGATTAAAGCAATAATAGTGGCCTGAACTAGGTGAGTATCTATAATAATAAGGATTGAATGAGTATTTGGAAGAAAGAATTGACAAGACTTGGTAATTTATTGATTATGAGGAATAAGAGAGAGTAAAGAATAATTAGTTCATTCCTTAAGAATGTACTAGGCCCTGGCCGGTTGGCTCAGTGGTAGAGCATCAGCCTGGCATGCAGGAGTCCCGGGTTTGATTCCCAGCCAGGGCACACAGGAGAAGCACCCATCTGCTTCTCCACCCCTCCCCCTATCCTTCCTCTCTGTCTCTCTCTTCCCCTCCCACAGCCAGGGCTCCATTGGAGCAAAGTTGGCCCGGGCACTAGGGGTGGCTCTGTGGCCTCTGCCTCAGGCCCTAGAATGGCTCTGATTGCAGCAGAGCAACGCCCCAGATGGGCAGAGCGTCGCCCCCTGGTGGGCATGCCGGGTGGATCCCAGTCGGGCGCATGTGGGAGTCTGTCTGACTGCCTCCTCGTTTCCAACTTCATAAAAATACAAAAAAATAAAAAATAAATAAAAATAAATAAATTATTTAAAAAAAAGGAATGTACGAGCCCATGGTATGTGTCAAGTGTTGCCCTAATGCTGGATAAAAAATGGTGAATAAATTGGTCAGGGTTAGATTTTGGTAGACAACTATAATCTTTCCCTTAAGTAACTTAGAGGCTAAGGTGTGATATCTAAATTTCTACTGAAGTAAAATGCACCGTCACTCATTGGGGTACCAAAAAAGATCAGGTTTGTGAGAATGTGATGAGTACCCGGCAATCTTAACTTGAGGTGCCGGTGGGGCAATCAATTAATGATGCTCAGGAGATGACTGAATATGTGAATCTGAATCTCAAAAAGGAAATTGGAGCTTGAGGTAGTTCTGCACTGGTGATCATCAGCACAGGTGGTAATTTGTCACCATGTAAATATTAAGATTGCCCAAAGGGAGTATAGAGACAATAAAGAGAATAAGGGCTCGGACATACACTGGCATTTAAGGATGAGCCCATAATGCAGAAGGACTGATTGGAAGGATTAAAGGAAAACTAGGTGAACCCATATCGTGAAAGCAAAGGGAAGAGACTGTTTTTAAAAGGATCAAATACTTTCATGAGGTGAAATAAATAAAGACTGTAGCTGGGATGGGCGAAAGGGATTAGAGTGGAGGATACACAAGACTACACTGGGGTGGGGTTTTCTTTTTGTGACTGCAAGGGAGTCTTTTTGTTTTGACTTAAATGATGACGGGAGAGACCCAGTACACCGAGAAAAACTGGTGATAAAGGAGAAAGAATCAAGTTTCTGAGGTGGTGCTAGTGGTGGAAAATAGAGTTTATATTATGAGTAGCCTTATAATAATGGGTCTCTTTCTTCCTTGTGAACTGAGAAAAGCAAGAGAATATAGATACAGCCTGCCCAGGCGGTGGCGCAGTGGATGGAGCATCGGACCGGGATGTGGAAGGACCCAGGTTCGAGACCCCGAGGTCGCCAGCTTGAGCACGGACTTACCTGGCTTGAGCAAAAAGCTCACCAGCTTGAGCCCAAGGTTGCTGGCTCAATCAAGGGGTTACTTGGTCTGCTGAAGGCCCAGGGTCAAGGCACATATGAGAAAGCAATCAATGAACAACTAAGGTGTCACAACGAAAAACTGATGATTGATGCTTCTCATCTCTCTCCGTTCCTGTCTGTCTGTCCCTATCTATCCCTCTCTCTGACTCTCTGTCCCTGTAAAAAATAAATAAATTAAAAAAATAAAAATTAAAATATATTTTAAAAAAAAGAGAATATAGGTATAGATTCAGTTCATGAGTTTGCTCCAGAAAATAAACCAGGCCCCCTCTGCAGCCTTTTATTGAGTTACTTTTCACCTGTGAAAGGCAAGCTCTTCTGCAGACAGCTAGTGGATGGGGAGGTTATGGGTTGAAAATTAGGGAAACTTAAAAAAATTGCTTAATAGCAGGGAGGGACCCAATTGTGCATAGGAACCACAACAGAAATGGATAGTGTACTAACCTCGCCACGGAATCATTGTCTCCAGTTGTATTCATAAATCCCGAAGGTGGTAAATGACTGCATTGGTCTAGCATCAGATTTGGGAGACAAAAGTAATAAAAGGACTAAAAAACAAAGGGGTTGGGAGTATTGACAAGAATGTGATTGAAATGATGAGTAAAGACGGAAGGAAAAATGGAAGGGGTGCTGATAAGGAAAAAAGAGGGAACGTGGGAAGTAGAGGTCCCAAATATGTCTAAGAGAAGATAACTGAGTGTGAGAACAGAAGGATAAGGGATTCTGGTCAGAATGTAGCACACCATGGACCAAAGCAAAAATCCAAATTTTGAGAATCACAAATTTTTACAGCATTTTAGAGGCTGGCAATGGGGAATAAGAAAAGGCTTTGTTTATGGAGAAAGTGACCCCTGAAATGGACCATAAAGAATGGGTAAGCTGGAAACAGACTAGAGGAAATAAGATGACAAGTTATGCCTGAAATCAAAAAGCGCTGTTTTAGTGTTGCAAGTAAACTGGTCACAGGTTGTGGAATGCCCTGAAAGTCATAATAGCAATAATAAAAAATACAAAATTAATAGTCACTGATTTTTTTGTACTATGTGCCAGGAACAATACTAGGCATTTTACACATTAGAGAGATTTCTTCTTGTCACCTCCCTTTGAAATACTCAGAGAAACTAAAATTTGCCCTTGCCAGATAGGTCGGTTGGTTAGAGCATTGTCCCAAAGCATGGAGGTTGCTGGTTCAATCCCCAACCAGAGCACATACAGAAATAACTCAATGTTCCTGTCTCTTTCTCCTTCTTTCATGGAAATAAAATACATAAATAAATAAATAAATAAATAAATAAATAAATAAAATTTGTAAGAAAGAAAATTGCACAATTTTCTAAAAAAGGAAAAATAAGTCACTGGTATCCCACTTTTAGGAATATACTCCAAGAACACCATAGCACTGTTCGGAAAGAAGAAATGCACCCCCATGTTTATGGCAGCATTGTTCACAATAGCAAAGATCTGGAAACAGCCCAAGTGTCCGTCAGAGGACGAGTGGATTAAAAAGCTTTGATACATATATACTATGGAATACTACTTAGCCATAAGAAATGATGACATTTGATCATTTACAACAACATAGATGGATAACATTATACTGAGCGAAATAAGTAAATCAGAAAAAAAACTAAGAAATGTATGATTCCATACAGAGGTGGGACATAAAAATGAGACTCAGAGACATGGACAAGAGTGTGGGGGTTATGGGGTGGAGGGGAGGAGAGGGAGGGGTTTGGGGGAGGGGAGGGGCACAAAGAAAACCAGTTAGAAGGTGACAGAAGACAATTGGACTTTGGGTGATGGGAATGCAGCATAATCAAATGTCAAAATAATGTAGAGATGTTTTCTCTGAATGTATGTACCCTGATTTATCAATGTCACCCCATTAAAATTAATTTTAAAAAATACAAAAAGGAAAAATAAAAAATAAAACTAAAATTCAATATTTACAAAAGTGAACTCTTCAACTTTTTCCCATATCACTAACCTGATCCACTTCCAGGGTTAATTTCAGGGAATGATGTAGCATGCATTCAGTTAGGCAAACCAAAAACCTAGGAGTCATTCTTGACACCTCCCTGTTCCTAATGACACTGTATGCCATTTACCATCAAGTCCTGTTGATTTTACCTTTTAAATACCTTTCTCTATCTTATTTCTTTCTCCACACCTACCTAATCCACATTGTCATCATCTCTCAGTTTACGAACCCTCATGGCCTTCTGATCACATGGCCTACTGAGCAGTCTCTGTGCTTCTGGCAGGTTCTCCTCACTAGAACCCGAGTGATCTTTTAAAAACACAAATTAGACTATGTAATTCCCTTTATTTCAAACCAAGGTCTTTCCTTGCTCCCATCTTAAGAGACAACAACTTACAGGGTCCAAGTTCAGGCTCCTTCTCCACACGCCACCTGCATGACATCCTTTCGATCCTCCTGCCTGCGTTCTTCCAACACACAGGTGGTTTCCTCTCTTAGATAATTTCCCCAGCGCCCTTCATCTATAAATTTATTGCCTTCATCTTTCTGATCAATTGTCTCTTCTCAGAACTTGTTTCCTGGCTCTTATGATGAAAGCAAAACACCCTTCACCCTGCCTTTACAGCAACCTTGAAGGAGGAAACATTTTTTATGCTCATTATATTCAATACTTTAAGAAAACTGATGCTCAGGGAAGATCAGTAACAGCCCCAAGGTTACATGCTAGAGCTCAGGATATAGCATCTGATTCCAACGCTGCACTGTTGTCATGACATCGTATTTGCTTTAGCTACATCCTTCAACAATATGCAGTGATAATGCTACATTAAAAGACACCCATTTTTAACCTTCTTTTGTAAAGAAGTTTCTATCCAAAGAAGGTAGAGAGAACCAGCCTCCTTTACTAAAAAGTATCTTTTTATGTCTGAGGGCTCCCCCACATCCACTCCAGCAGCTCCTGGGCTGCCTGCCTGCATAACTTTTTGGAGATAGAATTGTAGCAGAGAGGTTTACCTCTCCCCACATATCCACATGGCACATTTTCCAGCTCTAACAAATAGGCTGGGCCATGCAACTAGTTCTGACCAATTACTGTTAGGTGGAAGTTAAGTGTCTTCTAGGCTAAAGCATTTAAATGAAACTATCCAGCTCACATTTCCTTATTTTGTCGGGCAACCTGAAGGTCACATGTCCTGGAAACTAAAACTGCCGAGTCCCTTACTTACCACTTGCAAGGGAACTGACCTAAAAAGATGCCAGACCCCAGAAGATGCGTATAGATTAACCACTGATGCTAGGGTTGCTTGTTAGCGTAGCATACCTTGGCCTATTTTCAGTGCTACAAGCTCTATAACTAAAGAGCGGTCTGGCTATTCATAATTCTATTTGTTCTCTGAATCAGTAAACGACATTCTGTTAGCTGCATTCCTGGCCTCAGAGTTGGAAGTTGCTGCTTGAGGTATTATTGCCCTTTAACATTAATTAGATTCCTAGATTTCTTCCACTTCCCACCTTCATTCTATTACATGATCTTAGGCAGCCACCTAACCATTTTTCTCTTAAAGCTTATTAACTGGAAAAACAGAACAGAACAAACCTTGCTCTACTTCGAATGGATAATGAAGGGAATCACTAGTAAAAGAATAAAAAAGTGCTTGGAATGTAAAGGCTATGAAACAGCTGCAAGGTACTTTGTTGATGAGTGTCACAGGAATGCATAATAGTGTTTCCTTCTCTTTGAAAGTTTTCAGTACTTTAATGAGAAAACTAGTAATTACTATAGCCTGTCACTTGGTGAAGAATCTGTTGGAAAAGTGGGTTTGAAATGAAACTTGCATTCGTTACTTAATTTAAAATTTTAAACAATGTTCTCAGGAAAAAAATATAATATTTTGATTCCTAGGTCTTAAACTAAAATGTAAAGGAATAAATTTTTAAAAATGACTTACAAAATAGATGCTAAATGGATAAAAGATGATAAAACCAAAGCATACAATAAGAATTAAGGGCTCTTGAGATTTAGACAGGTAGTTTGGAACTATCTGTTGGATTTCAAACTTTTTTTCTGGATAAATCTAACCTCCCTGGGCCCGTAACTGCTATCTTGTGAAAGAATACCAGCTTGATATAGATCATTTGATTCTCTCTATATACTCTCCATTCTTTTTCACCCTACTTCCTTCCCCCAGGAGGCTAATCCACGTGGATCACACAAACTGGCTCCCCTGTCTAATGGTTTATTGTTGTTTTTTTCCGGTGAACCTCCTGATGTGACCCGAGGGAGAAAAATGAGGTCAGATATTTAGTCCTTGTCTTCTCTCTATAGCAGAGGTCCCCAAACTTTTTACACAGGGGGCCAGTTCACTGTCCCTCAGACCGTTGGAGGGCTGGACTATAAAAAAAAACTATGAACAAATTCCTATGCACACTGCACATATCTTATTTTAAAGTAAAAAAACAAAACGGGAACAAATACAATATTTAAAATAAAGAACAAGTAAATTTAAATCAACAAACTGACCAATATTTCAATGGGAACTATGCTCCTCTCACTGACCACCAATGAAAGAGGTACCCTTCCAGAAGTGCGGTGGGGGCGGGATAAATGGCCTAAGGGGGCCGCATGTGGCCCACGGGCCATAGTTTGGGGACCCCTGCTCTATAGGATGGCCTTAGGCTGGCTGTGCCTCTTCCTTGAAGGTTGCTGTTCCCCTAAAGGTGGCTGCTCAATGGACTGTCTTCTCCATGGTTATAGTAACCACTTTCTGTCCTTCCAGACCAAGGGGGTGGTAACCGCTTTGTGGCACTAACCCCAGGGTGGTGGATTATTCCTGTGGTTCCCTTGAACTCCACAGAAATAGTCCCTTTATAAATAATAAGCCCTCCTGATTGCTGTAATTCAAATGTGTGATCTGTTTTCTTTTGGACTTGTATTTAATACCTGGGACATTTCTATGCGTCCCTAAAGCACAATACTCAACTTCTTGCTTCCATTTATTTTCAAACAATGAACACTGTCTCCACTTCTATCATCTCCAAGCCACATGCGGAGACAGAGGATAAAAGCCAAAGATGGTGTAAATTAAGAGATGAAGTAAAGGGTGGATACCAAGAGCTAGAATTGGTTTTTTGGAAGGGTGAGAGTGTTAAGGTTGGTGTGAAATTCAAAGGTATGGTCAATGTAGTCCTTGCTAATAACAAAAAATTACATTTTGATAAGATCTAGTTTGATGTAGTAAATAAAAATTCTCTTACTCACTTTTTCCCCATAGCACTTTAGTGAGGCAGTACAGATTGTGGTTAAAGCATGAAGTTTAGAGTGGTCTTTACCGTTAAATTCTGATTCTTTCACTTACAAGTTATATGAAATTGGACAAGTCATTTAACCTCTCTATCTTAGTTTCCTTGTCTGTTAAAGTAGGTAATACTATAGTTTACTTTCTAAGTATTTGAGAAGATTAAAGTAGTTGGTTCTGGGAAGTGCTTAGAATGGTGCCCAACCCATAGTAAGTGATCTGTAAGTGTTAACTATTAATATCTGGAACCAGAATAAATATTAGAGTTTATCTAGACTAAATCATGACACAAAGAAATAAAGGAGTATAGACCAAATCATTTGGCTAAGGTCATGTAGTAAAGATTAATTTCAGGTTTGTTCACTGACTTATTTGTGTAACAAATATTTATCTTATTGGTATAACTGCAATAACAAAAGTTTTATTAATTTGGTCAAGTGTAAAAAATATCAGAGTGAGAACTAAACAAACCAACAGCAACAACAACAAACACAACCACAAAACAAACCCCTCAGTTCCACCTGTTCAGCTGTTTCTTCCCTCACCACGATACCTACAAGTGGTGCTGCCTCGCTGTCAGAACGCCCACCTTGGATTTCAATCAGTTTCCTGTCTAGCATCCTTTGGAAAATCCACCTGCATCATATGGGTACAACATTTGATGCTTAGATCTTGGGTTTTGGCTGATAATGTGAAAATGAAAGAGAGCAAGAAATTCCTCCAGAGACTCCACAGCTGTGCATTTGAAAGAACACAAATCTCTCCAACTAAAACCTAGAAAATAAAACCTCAAAGTAATTTATGCTCTAGGATTTCCCCCTGGATCTGCATTTTCTGAAAGTCTCAGATGGTATGTTTTGTGTGTGTGTGCTAATTTTATCCTTCTTCGTCAAACTGTCTTCTTCTGGGAGTGCAGAAGTCCTGCTGGTTCGGGAATTATCTCTGTCACTGGGGAGGGCAACATTTCACTAAGTCCTTATTTAACTGTGAAGACAGCTGTAAACCCTTTAAATTCATAAGTGAAATTAATCACAGAATTCTGTAGGGTGGGTTTGCTGCTACCCAAAGTTTCCCCAAGTACAAAGCTAATCCTTGAGTTAAAAAAGTAGCAAATCTACATGCTCCATTCAGGATGGATGATTCAATTCCCCTGACTGCCAGGAGAAGGGCTGGATGAGACTTAATCAAATAATAAAACAAAACAAAATCTGTTTATTAACTAAGGCTGGGTCAACATAGGACATAATGAAGTGCACAAGTGAACTAATAATTTTTCAGGGAATTTATGTTTGAAAAAAAATCTTATAGTATTAACAGTCTTAAAATTTTTGTTTACATTTTATTTTATTTTATTTTAGAGAGAAGGGAAGAAAGAGAGAAACATTGATTTGTCGTTCTACCCATTTATGCATTCATTGGTTGATTCCCATAGGTACCCTGACTGCGTATTAACCCCCCTACCCCAGGGCATCAGGACAATGCTTCAACCAACTGAGCAACCTAGCTAGGGCTACTTGTTTTTTTAACATTTTAAATTTACAGTCAAGGTCCTGGCCACTTGACTCAGTGGATAGAGCATTGGCCCAGCATGTGGACATCTAGGGTTCGATCCCAGGTCAGGGCACACATGAGAAGTGACCCTCTGCTTCACCCCCCCCTTTCCCTCTTCTTCCTCTCTTCCCCAGCGGCCCCATTGTTTTGAGCATTGGCCCTGGGAACTGAGGATTACTTGGTTAATTCGAGCAGTGGTGCTAGACAGGGGTTGCCAGCTGGATCCTGGTTGGGCCACATGCCAGGGTCTGTCTCTCTATCTCCCCTCCTCTCACTTAAAAAAAAAGTCTTGGGGTCTACTCCCAGTGCTAGAATTGTCTACTGGTGTTTTTGGGTCAATCACTCATTCTTTTGGTGCCTTCGCTTTTCTGTTATTGAAAATAATGCATCATCTATGTGTGATCTGCTTTTAACACACATACTAATTTCTTTGCATAGTGGGGAGTTCAAGATTATTAACATTCAATTTGAGTCATAAAAATGTAATTTGTATTTTAGGAACATAACTATTGAAACAAATGAAGTTCATCACCCCATATTATTATTGAGAAAGATATTTAAAATTGTTTGGAGGGGAACACTATTTGGAATTCAAAACACTTTCCCCATATGCTCCATAATGACACACTGAAAAATGGAGCTTTAAGTTAATTTTTAGATGAGAAGATCTGCATTACTTGAGCACATGTCATAAATTATCTTAAAAATAAAATATTCTTCTGTGTAATTTTACAAAATAAAGCTTGCTCTATGTTAAATGTTTTATAAAGGAGTTACCAGGTATTGTCACCCAAACTCCTGATATTTATATTTCACACAAACACAAACATACACAATACACACACACTTACTTTAAATGTAGGAATGTGAAGATCCACATGTGTTACAACTAGTACAAACCTCTACCTTTTCAATGAAGTGAGAACCAGTTACTTCCCCTGTTTTTGCCTTTCCTTGCTGTTTCTTTGCATTCAACACACAAGGGTGGATCCAGTGTTCTCAAATCCATAGAGATTATGGAGCCCAGTTTTCCCTCCTCCCCACACTTCTGCCCCCCTTCTCATCTCCCACCCTTGTCTCTTAAGGGAAGAGATCCTAAATGTTGGAAGGATAAAACTCTGCTATGTAATCCTTACTTCAATAGTCAAGTGAAGATTTCCCTTTTAAAAGATTTGCAATTTCCTTTCAAGGTTTAATATCTTTATTGTTTATCCTAAATCAGCTTAAAGGTTCATTTAACATACTACATATATGGGTGCTCAACAGACCAGTCAGATTGTATACTAGGTCAAGATATTTGAGGACTCATCTCAAGTTCCAGGAATAGCAGGAACTATCTATTCCTGGAAAACTGATTTTCTTTTTTATGTGATTGTTTTGAATCAGCTTTCAGTTTGATTTTTATATGTTAGTATCAAAAACTAAAAGCAAAGTATTGTAGGAGGAACCATTTGAACAAAAAACTGGCACATCTCCGTTGAATAACTTTGGTTTTGTTTACATCTAAAGATTTTCAACACAAGTTGGCTTTCATTGGCTTAAGTGTGTCTTTAATTAAAAAGATGAAGACTAAGAGCAAGAAAAATATCTTTGCAGATATAAAATCATCTTGTGCTCAGTTAATCTGAGAGATGTACAATAAAACATTTTTAGTTATTACTTTATCTTTTATTGTATCCCTTCTTGCCTCGTGATCTTGAATGCCAGCTGCTTTAGTTGTAGTTCTCTATAGAACTCAGTGTTATGAACAAATCAAGACATGAAATAAAAAGTTGTTTTATCATTTCCATGTCACATAGTTGAGGTCTATATAAGCCCCCAACTAATGAGTAATTCACCTGTATGGAAGACAGAATAATGGCTTCCCCAAATGTCAACACCCAAATCCTCAGAACCTGTAAATGTTAATTTATATGGCATAAAGGACTTTGAAACATGAGAATAAATTGAGAATCCTGAGATGGAGATATTATCCTGGATTATCTTGGGGGCCCTATCATAAGTGTCTTATTAAGAAGTAGTCAGAGGGAGATTTGATTACAGAAGAGGAGAAGGTGATTTGATGATGGAAGCAGGCTTTGAAGATGAAGGAAGGACTACAAGCTAAATACAGGTTATATTAACAGATGAAAAATGCTAAGAAGTAGATTCTCCAGTTAGAGCTTCCAGAAAAAATCAACCCTGCCAACACTTTAACTTTATCCCTGTGAAACTGATTCTGGACTTCGGACTCTGGAACTCAAACATTAAATCTGTGTTGTTTTAAGCCACTAAGCTTAGGGTAATTTATTATAGCAGCAATAGGAAACAACTATCTGGCATTAGGCTGTTGGATTTGCATCTATACAAATAATTTTGAACTCTTATTTTGGATTCATATACACACACACACACATATATATTCCTATATATATACACACACACATATATATATACACACACACTTTAGAAATTCAGGAATTTCAATTAGGTTTATTTTAATTACAATAATAGAGTATAATGACTTCAGGATTACTTTTTAAAGCTCTATCTATAGCATATATTAAAAAATGAAAGTTTCTAACTCCCAGATTTTAATCTTATTTAACACAAGGAGAAATCTAGTAGTGAGTATCAAGTGTTTCATTTTTATTCTTTATGGCAAAGAGTGCTCAGTGTACTAAAAATAATGCTCAGTATATAGAGGAGCAGGTAATCAGTCCTGCTTTTTTTAATCATGCTCTGAAAAAAAAATTCAGTCTATAAATTTCATTGGGCAGCTTAGAAAATTACAAACAAGTCAGTAGATCCTTATTATATCTGAGTTTCTGTCTAACTCTGCCTTGGATCATGTCTGTAAAATGTGTTAAGAAGCTGCTTATTGTACCATGTAATAAAGATATCAAGAATCTCATCTCTGGGAACTTGAACCCAAAGTTTATTATGTATGTATGTGCTATAGACTCCATGCTACAACCTTCTAATAGATCAAGGTCAAAACTTTTTTCATTTCCATGCCCATAAAAGTTTGTTTGCCACTTCAAAATCCTCAATGAGTCTAGAAGAGCAGTATGAACCTTTTCCTAACCTCAGGATAATAACTGTTCACAGCATCTGCCTCCTTCTCAAGGCCATCACATCATTGTTCTCATCACCACCACCTTCATCCCAAGTATTTGTAGCAGGCTTAGTTCACAAACAGCTTTTATTCTCACGACCTCTTCCAAATGAGAATTGCTGACCTATGGAGCTGAATATAACATTTGGGCACTTCCTCTTATAAAGACTTTGTGGAGAAATTTGGGCCTCACTGTTATCCTCCTTGCTCACCTCCCAACACACTGTGTGTTACTTAAGATGTGCTTGATAAATATTTCAGAACTAAGGTTCGTAAAATAAGGAACCTACATTTCAGAAAAGTTCTGTTTTCCCAGTCATGAGGCAGAATTGCAAGAATTGCAGACACTAGAACTCAGACCTCTCTATGACATGAGAGACCTAAAAAATAAATAAATAAAAGGCTCCATGGTGCCTTAGTTAAGTAAAAGTTAGAGGGGATCAAAAGGCAATGATTCATCAAAAAGTACATATTCATTGGCCTTCTCTCACCATATGTGAAGAACAGAGAAAAAAAGGGAAAATTGATGATGCATCAGCTTTAAAAAAAATCAACATAATAATATTGTCACTGGATATTGACCATTTGTTATGAAAAAAGAAGAAGAGACAACAATTTAGCAATGTCATTGTAGGTCCTTTGTACTTTTTTGTTCATTATTTTTTCTGGGGGGGAAGTAGGAGTAAGATTTCCTCTCTTTTGTGAAACAAAAGGCAGCTATCCTTTCTAGACTTTCCCTCTTCCGCACCAGCAGTTAATACACAGCTAACCTATTTCAGATTGCTACATATGTAAATCAACATAATTGTTTCTATTTGTAAAGGGAAAACTTGTTGTAAATAAAATGTGGCAACTGTTCTTTTAAAAGTCTTCAATCACATGTGGTTGAATTTCTGAGGACCAACAAGGCATCTTGCTGTCTGTGGGAAACTGAACTCTGTAGCCATGGAACACCTGGGTCATTGGGAACCTACTCATCAAGTTAGAAAAACAGGGAATAAAATTTTAGGGTGTTACATAGAATGCTTTCCTGTTTCTCCTGAAAATCTTAATTGAAATTGATTTAGCTTG
Organism: Saccopteryx bilineata; assembly: GCF_036850765.1. Lineage (NCBI taxonomy): Eukaryota > Metazoa > Chordata > Mammalia > Chiroptera > Emballonuridae > Saccopteryx > Saccopteryx bilineata. The sequence continues at coordinate 51,311,758 of NC_089491.1, forward strand.
ATGAGGTCCCACAATTTCAGATAAAAGAAAGCTAATGTTCACTGGACTACTTGCTACCTCAACAACCCAATAAGGTAGAAATTATTTGCTTGGTTTTTAAGATAAGAGAACAGAAATAGAAAGGTTAAGGGACTTAATGAAGCACTATGACATTAAGAGCTGGGACTTCAGTTTCATTGCCTTGAGTTCCAATCCAGACACAATCATTAACTAGTTGGGTGGCCTTGAAAAGAAAGTTGAACCTGATCCTAAATTTCTTCACTTGGCAAAATGGGTAGGATTTGGGACTAGAACCTACTTCATTCAGTTGTTTTGAGGATTAATGTTAAATTATAACTAATCAATTATTATCATTAAAGTGATTGAGGTAGTAAATTTCAAAGATGGGGTTCAAAGCACAAGGCCTTCTCATTGTACCATGTCACCCTTTGGATAATATTCACAAAGGCCTGAATTTCTCATAATGAGATGTCTGGGATTAGATCTTTAAAATGATCTTTCTGGTCAATATAAGTCTGCTGGAGTGAGTTGTTTACCTACAGTTGTGGCACCTGTTATGTCTTAAGTTGAATGCTGTCAATGGCTGCAAGAATGTGAGATGGAGTCCATCAGTCCCACAGAATTTCATATTCCAGGACAAGGGTTGGGTGCCAAGCGATACAAGTAGTATTAGACAAGAGAGAATGATCTACTTGTCTGTTTAGAAATCAGTTTTTTGAAGGAGAATGAATAAGAGTTATTCTGTTACACACACAAACACACACACACACACTGAATCCATACTTTGTAGAAAACACCATGCAGTAAAGAATATGAAGGTTTCTTTAAAGGTGAAGTCCATTCTGTTTTACAGTTCGTTTCAGCAGGAGAGCCAGTGACAGTGACACACCCAGTCTAAATCAAAGCACTCTGTGCCATAGATCTAACAGGCTCTAAGAATGAGGAAAATAAAGATTAATTACAGAATAGAAAAAAAAATAACAGAATAGAGTGGAGAAAAATTGATAAAACTTCTCAGAAAAATATAGACAATATTGTGTTTCTATAGTTTATTAGGCACTATAAAAGTTGGTTTTAGGCCCTGGCCAGTTTGCTCAGTGGTGGAGCGTCGGCCTGGCGTGCGGGAGTCCTGGGTTCCATTCCCGGCCAGGGCACACAGAAGAAGCGCCCATCTGCTTCTCCACCCTTCCCCCTCTCCTTCCTCTCTGTCTCTCTCTTCCCCTCCTGCAGCCAAGGCTCCATTGGAACAGAGTTGACCAGGGCGCTGGGGATGGATCCATGGCCTCTGCCCCAGGCGCTAGAGTGGCTCTGGTCGCAGCAGAGCTACGCCGGGGATGGGCAGAGCGTCGCCCCCTGGTGGGCATGCCGGGTGGATCCCGGTCGGGCGCATGTGGGAGTCTGTCTGTCTCCCCGTTTCCAACTTCAGAAAAATACAAAAAAAAAAAAAAAAAAGTTGGTTTTAAAGTTGGGTTTTGAATAATAGACAAATCTCAATTGTTGGACACAGAAAAAATCAAATGAGAGAGAAAGAAAGAAATATGCCTGGGGTGCTGGGAGCGGGTATGGTTTATACGGCACTCGGTTCCTTATCATCTCGGGTAAATACACATTTCCACATGAACTTTCAATTACAGTCAATTTCAAGGTTTGCTTTCTTGCTGTGATATATTCTAAAATTTTATTCTAAATAAGGTTCAAGTTGTTTTTATCAGTTTTTCTTTTAATATGCTTTTAATATTTTTGAAACCAGAAAAAAAATACCATATACTACCAAAATTAATTTTCAAGCCAGGAAATTGGTTCTATAAATACGATTTTAAAACCATTACACAGGCCCTGGCCGGTTGGCTCAGCGGTAGAGCGTCGGCCTGTCCCCTCCAGCAGCCAAGGCTCCATTGGAGCAAAGATGGCCCGGGCGCTGGGGATGGCTCCTTGGCCTCTGCCCCAGGCGCTAGAGTGGCTCTGGTTGCGGCAGAGCGACGCCCCGTAGGGGCAGAGCATCTCCCCTTGGTGGGCAGAGCGTCGCCCCTGGTGGGCGTACCGGGTGGATCCCGGTCGGGCGCATGCGGGAGTCTGTCTGTCTCTCCCCGTTTCCAGCTTCAGAAAAATACAAAAACAAAACAAAACAAAAAAAACCATTACACAGATTTGAAAAGTTGTAAAAAATACTACCTGGATCAAATTTTTAAAATATTGTCCAAAATAATTTCCTCTTTTTAATTGGCCTCCTTTACTGAATCGTATTAATTTTTTTTAAATTAGGTTCAATGCCAGACATTTAGCAGGTGCCAGGTGGCCTAAAGAAAGAATGATTAAAGAATTATTTTTTTAATTTATTGATTTCAGAGAGAGAGGAAGGGAGAGAGAGAGAAATTTATCTGTTTCTGTGTGTGCTGTGACCAGGGATCAAGGCCACAATCTTTGTTATTGGGTCAGTGCTCTAACAGTTAGAGTCTGACCAACCAAACTATCTGGCCAAGGCTAAATCATATGAATTTTTAAGTGAGTTTTAAAATATGTCTTCAATTATTAAGAAGTATATCTCAGTTGGTTTTTGAAAATATGAAATTCAATTCTGATTATCAACATATCTGATGTTATTTATTAGTTAAGTTAAACCTGATTAGGTAGGCATTATTTATCTAGTTTAACTAAGAAACCAAGAAAGAGAAGTTGGCCCTGGCCAGTTGGCTCAGCGGTAGAGCGTCGGCCTGGCGTGCGGGGGACCCAGGCTCGATTCCTGGCCAGGGCACATAGGAGAAGCGCCCATTTGCTTCTCCACCCCCCCCCTCTGTCTCTCTCTTCCCCTCCCGCAGCCAAGGCTCCATTGGAGCAAAGATGGCCCGGGCGCTGGGGATGGCTCCTTGGCCTCTGCCCCAGGTGCTAGAGTGGCTCTGGTCGCGGCAGAGCAACGCCCCGAAGGGGCAGAGCATCGCCCCCTGGTGGGCAGAGCTTCGCCCAGGGGCGTGCTGGGTGGATCCCGGTCCGGCGCATGCAGGAGTCTGTCTGACTGTCTCTCCCCCTTTCCAGCTTCAGAAAAAAAAAAAAAAGAGAAGTTAAGAGACTTTTCAAAGCAGTTTAACACTGTGGATAAGAGCTGGGCTGGAGTTTGACTGCCCTGAGACTCAATCCTGGCTTCGTCATAAACTAACTAAATAACCTTGGCAAAGTAGTGGAATCTCTGTTTCTCTTGAAGCCATTTGAACTAACTTGGATTTAGTTATCTAAAAGTTTTTTGACCATTTAGACAGCTTACATATTTGAATATTCATTAAATCAGGATGGAGGAATATATTAACCAAATTCTTCTTTCTTTACAACAAATCTTTAGTAAGAACTTATCATGAGTCAGGTATTATATTAGGCAGTGAAGATACAAAGGTGGAAATGTTAGATATCTTTAGAAATTGTTCCCACAAATAATAATATAAAGCCAGAAGTGGTTCAACTGGATCTCTGATATCAAAATGAGCGTGGACTCCATAGTGCTTAAATTTCTCTTGAATGCTTTCACATTAACTGTTTGGTTTGTCATGAACTTGAATACTCTGTTAAAACACCATTTCTATATATATACCTGGCAGCTCTAATAGAAAACTGTACAAGCCTGATTGGTGGTGGTGTAGTGGATTGATTGTGGGCCCCAGAGGCTGAAAGCCCAGTTGAAACCCCGAGTATGGTCTGGAATAGACTCACCATGGGGCATTCGCTCCTAGACTGGGTCCATCACCCTGCGATTGAAGAATCTATCTGCAAACTAATGCAACTTTTCAAAACCCTGTTGCAATGGAGTTATTCTGCTATAAATACATGCTTTAACATTTTTTAAAGAATATATTTTATTATTTGCTAAAGTGAATACGTTTCAATATATTTCTTGATCAAAAAGTATTGGCATACATGTCTATACATAGTGCTTTGTATTACAAATTTGAGCTTTATATTTTCCTCTGAGCAACTCTGCACTTACTTTGTGCACACCTTGTCAGAGGAGACAATCTTCTGTTTCCAGACTATTGGGTCCCTGAGGGCAGATGTAGCAAAATCCAGTCAGGAGACAGAAACTATCCTAGTTATTTTTAAAGACAGAATTTAACATAACAAACTGCTAACTAGGTATACAGATGTTAATAACTGAAAGGATAGAAAGAGAACTCTAAGGTATCACAGATGTAGCAACTGCAGGAAGCAGCTACCACTCCCAGAGTGGAGGTTACAAAAGGACAAAGTTGGAATTATTAACACTTAGAAATTTAAAAGTGATCTCCACGGAGCTAAACCTCAGAATGTGTCAGGGGGCACCTGCTAGCTGGTGCTGGTGGCTCTGAGATGGGGCTCAGAGATAAGACTGGTTCTTGCCCTGGCCGGTTGGCTCAGTGGTGGAGCGTCGGCCTGGCGTGCAGAAGTCCTGGGTTCGATTCCCGGCCAGGGCACACAGAAGAAGCGCCCATCTGCTTCTCCACCCCTCCCCCTCTCCTTCCTCTCTGTCTCTCTCTTCCCCTCCCGCAGCCGAGGCTCCATTGGAGCAGAGATGGCCCGGGCACTGGGGATGGCTCCTGGGCCTCTGCCCCAGGCGCTGGAGTGGCTCTGGTCGCAACAGAGCGATACCCCGGAGGGGCAGAGCATCGCCCCTTGGTGGGCGTGCTGGGTGGATCCCAGTCGGGCACACGCGGGAGTCTGTCTGACTGTCTCCCCCCGTTTCCAGCTTCAGGAAAAAAAAAAAAAAAGACTGGTTCTTGGAGGTTGGAAAATCTTCTAATGGGATTTAGCTGTGGATACCAAAAGGCACTGCAGGGTGAAGAAGCTTTGCCTGCATGATGCTTCCAGGAATTGGAAGCAGAAAGGAAGCCCTAATGGGAACAAAGAGGAAGGAGCATTTCCCTTCTTCTTTTTCCACTCTTGTTAACTCCAACTGGAGCCCTATATTATCAATACAAGGACCCAATACATAGCCAGCTGGCAAAGCATAAATATGGTCTGCAAAGTCCCAGCACCAGGATCTCAGAGCCCAGTAGGAAAGAGTAGATCTAGAGATGAGAGACAATAGCTTAATAATTGGTGCAGTAGGAAACATGACTTATTGTCAGCACCTGGTATAGTTCCTGCAATATGGTATTGAATAAATGCTTGTGGAATGGATATGTGTACTGTTAGATTAAAATATGTGATTTTTTTTAAAATAATTTTTTTTAATGGGGTGACATCAATAAATCAGGATACATATATTCAAAGATAACAAGTCCAGGTTATCTTGTCGTTCAATTATGTTGCATACCCATCACCCAAAGTCAGATTGTCCTCTGTCACCTTCTATCTAGTTTTCTTTGTGCCCTTCCCCCTCCCCCTTTCCCTCTCCTTTTCCCCCCTTCCCCCGTAACCACCACACTCTTATCAATGTCTCTTAGTTTCACTTTTATGTCCCACCTATGTATGGAATAATGCAGTTCCTGGTTTTTTCTGATTTACTTATTTCACTTCGTATAATGTTATCAAGATCCCACCATTTTGCTGTAAATGATCCGATGTCATCATTTCTTATGGCTGAGTAGTATTCCATAGTGTATATGTGCCACATCTTCTTTATCCAGTCATCTATTGACGGGCTTTTTGGTTGTTTCCATGTCCTGGCCACTGTGAACAATGCTGCAATGAACATGGGGCTGCATGTGTCTTTACGTATCAATGTTTCTGAGTTTTGGGGGTATATACCCAGTAGAGGGATTGCTGGGTCATAAGGTAGTTCTATTTTCAGTTTTTTGAGGAACCACCATACTTTCTTCCATAATGGTTGTACTACTTTATATTCCCACCAACAGTGTATGAGGGTTCCTTTTTCTCCACAGCCTCTCCAACATTTGCTATTACCTGTCTTGTTGATAATAGCTAATCTAACAGGTGTGAGGTGGTATCTCATTGCAGTTTTGATTTGTATAAAATATGTGATTTTAATAGCTAACTGTAAAGCCAGTAGTCACGGCCACCATCACAGCTGCCTGGCCAACGCAGGTTCAGGTTTGATTCAGACAGACAATAATGAAACAACAGAGCCAAGAACTGGTGGGCCATTAGTTTTAATCCTAGCTCACACCCAGTGGGCAAGAAATACACATAGTGGGAAAACACTTCCCTTTCCATTCAGGGCTCCCAAAGCCACTGACTCATCCAAGTATTCCTAGAATCAAAGGTTTCTACCTCACCAGCCTTATTCACCTCTGTTCCCCATCTCCTCTCTGCATAAACTCTGCACAAACTGGTTTTCCTTCAGCACTCTGCCATCTTGGCTGCCTCTCTTCTGCAATGCTAATTTCAGGAAGAGAAAGAGAGAGAGAGAGAGAGAGAGAGAGAGCCCCTAGTCTCCCTTATTTTATAGTGTAGAAATTAAAGCCTTTAAGCCAATATACAAATAAGGAAGTTTCTGATACAAAGCCCCTTATCTAATGCATAAATGGGATTCCTCATAAGAGTGCACCACTCCACATCATGCAACAGTCAAGGGTGTGGGGAAAAGCTTAGTGTTGAAAAGATCTTAATATTAAAAGGGTGGGAAAGGCTTGTTCTTAAAACTAAGCCTTAGGCTATAAGGACCTTGCCTGCTTAGAGCCTGTCCCCCACACCCAATGCAAAGTATAAGCTAGTAAACATATACATCATATTTGCAAACTTATTTGACCTACACTAACATCTTATATCTTTTATAAAAAGAGCATCATCATTTAAAATAATAATTTGATAGACCATTTTTATTGTAGAGGGTAGGTCCCAATGTTCAAGTCTAGAAAGAGAGAACAAGAAATAAAGTGTCTTTTGTGGGGGTTCAGAATGAGCCACCCCAAGATGTGCCACAGTGGTATGTAGGTTACTTTGAGTTAAAGGCATTTTCGCTGCAGGCTCAAGAGAAACTGTGCCTCTCCTTTCATCTAGAAGAACTTGAATTAGGGGTCTTGCCCATAATAAAAGATAATCTCTTTTGACCTATCTATTGGGTAAGGCAAACTTCCATTTACTAAACACCTGTTCTTCTAGATTCTTTTTATTTTTATTTTTTATTTACTTATTCATTTTAGAAAGGAGAGAGAGAGGGAAAGAGAGAGAGGAGACAGAGGGAGAAGGGAGGGAGGAGCAGGAACATCATCAACTCCCATATGTGCCTTGACCAGGCAAGCCCAGGGTTTCGAACCGGCGACCTCAGCATTTCCAGGTCGACGCTTTATCCACTACGCCACCACAGGTCAGGCCACATCTGTTCTTCTTATCACCTTGCAGTGACCACTGGAAGCCCTCGGGTGCATTACTTCATCTCTAGCTCAGGTTGTTTTTATACCTCAACCCTCCTTTCTATATCTCTCACACTCTCCTGTACATGGGCTCTCTGATTCTCTTGAGTATGCTGGGTTCCTGTACACATGTGTTGGTCAAATAAGTTTGTAAATATGATATATGTTTGCTCACTTATAGTTTGTATTGGGTGTGGGGGACAGGCTGTAAGCAGGATGGTTGTTATAGCCTAAGGCTTAGTTTTAAGACTAAGCTTTTCCCCACACCCTTGACTATTGCATGATGTGGGTGGTGCACTCTTATGAGGAATCTCATTATATCTCAGATAAGTGACTTTGTATCAGAGACTTCCTTGTTTGTATACTGGATTAAAGGTTTTGATTTCTACACTATAAAGTAGGGCAGGCTGAGAGCTTGCTCTCTCGATTCCTGAGATTAGCATTAGAGAGGAGAGCAGAGAGAGGCCATGTGGAGGAGGCCAGGAGAAGCAGCCAAGATGGCGGAGTGTTGAAGGAGAAGCCAGTTTGTGCAGAGAAAAGGAGATGGGGAACAGAGATGAATAAGGCTAGTGAGCTAGAAACCTTTTACTCTAGAAAACTCGGATAAGTCAGTAGCTTTGTGAGCCCTGAATAAGTGGGTTTTGGAGCCCAGTGTGTGTTTTTACTTGCCCGCTGGGTGCAAGCTAGGATTAAAGGTAATGGCCCACCAGTTCTTGGCTCCATTGTTTCATTACCATCTGTCAGAATCTAATGCGAACCTGCACGGGCCAGGCGGCTGTGATGGTGGCTGTGGCTACTGGCTTTACAACATGCATGTTGTAAATTTTGTTATTTTCTCTTGCTAATCAGTCTCTTGCTAATCATGTCTGTTTGATTATTATTGTAGATAAGCCAGAGAACCTTGAATGTAAAGAAAAATGTATTCCTCCCCTACATTTCACACTTTCATAAGAAGTTGGTGGAAATTGAGGTGAAGGAAGGTGAGGAGCAAAGTAAACACCTGGAGAACATGGGGAGATCATTCAGATAAAGAAGAGAGTAAGGTCCAAGCAAACAGGAAGAAGGCTGAAGTAGATGGCAAAAGGTAAACAGCAAGAACTCCCTGGTTGAGAGATGTTGGTCAAATAAGTTTGTAAATATGATATATTATATGTTTGCTTGCTTATAGTTTGCATTGGGTGTGGGGGACAGGCTGTAAGCAGGCAGAGTTGTTATACCCTAAGGCTTAGTTTTAAGACTAAGCCTTTCCCAACCTAAGTGACTTTGTATCAGAGACTTCCTTGTTTGTATATTGGATTAAAGGTGTTGATTTCTACATTGTAAAATGGGGCAGACCGAGAGCTTACTCTCTCTTGGTTCCTGAGATTAGCATTAGAGAGGAGAGCAGAGAAAGGCCACGTGGAGTAGAGAAGAGGCAGCCAAGATGGTGGAGTGCTGAAGGAGATGCTAGTTACTGCAGAGTTTGTGCAGAGAGAAGGAGATGGGGAACAGAGGTGAATAAGGCTGGTGAGGTACAAACCTTTTTTTTTTTTTTTTTTGTATTTTTCTGAAGCTGGAAATGGGGAGAGACAGTCAGACAGACTCCTGCATGCGCCTGACCAGGATCCACCCGGCATGCCCACCAGGGGGCGATGCTCTGCCCCTCCGGGGCATCACTCTGCTGCGACCAGAGCCACTCTAGTGCCTGGGGCAGAGGCCAAGGAGCCATCCCCAGCGCCCGGGCCATCTTTGCTCCAATAGAGCCTTGGCTGCGGGAGGGGAAGAGACAGAGAGGAAGGAGGGTGGGTGGAGAAGCAAATGGGTGCTTCTCCTATGTGCCCTGGCTGGGAATCGAACCCGGGTCCCCCACATGCCAGGCCGACGCTCTACCGCTGAGCCAACCAGCCAGGGCCCGGTACAAACCTTTGATTCTAGGAAACTCGAATAAGTCATGGCTTTGGGAGCCCTGAATGGAAAGGGAAGTGTTTTCCCACTGTGTGTATTTCTTGCCCACTGGGTGCAAGCTAGGATCAAAGGTAATGGCCCACCAGTTCTTGGCTCCATTGCTTCATTACCGTCTGTCTGAATCAAATGCGAACCTGCATGGGCCAGGTGGCTGTGAAGTGGCTGTGGCTACTGGCTTTACAAGAGATTATACGACTTTCAGAAATAGAAATGATAAATATTTGAATTTACGTTTATGACCATAAATCTAATGTAATGTAAAAGCAAAATTTCAAGTCATTGGCATTTGCTACTCATGCCAGTTTACATCTGGAATACTTACAACTAAAGGGTCTGTATTCTTTGGACAGTGAGATGATTTACGAGTTGAATCAGGTCTGTGGAAGCTGGGGTTACCAGTTAGAGATAACTGGGAGCAATGAAGCCTTTACACCTTCTCTGCCACCAATTAAAATTAAAATTCCCAAGAGAGATGAGGGTAGGGGTATGCAGAGTACCTGGTGAAGCTACAAAAAATTTTCTGAACTCTCAAAGATCAGAAGGGACCCTAATTTGTATTCTGGTAATATTTGTTTTGTTAGGATGCACACCATTTAGTGCCTCAGCCCGGAAGAACTAAACATTTCATAAATATTTTGTTGAATGTCTCTATTTCTTTTCTCTCTTTCTTTCTTTCTTTTTTTTTTTTTTTTTTTTTTTTTGCTAGAGAGAGTGGGAGAAGGAGACAGGGACAGAAAGAAAGAGAGAGCTGAGAAGCATCAACTTGTTTTGTGGCACTTTAGTTGTGCATTGATTGCTTTCTCATATGTGCCTTGACCAGGAGGCTCCAGCCTAGCCAGTGACCTTGGGCTCAAGCCAGTGACCAGGGGTCATGTCTATGATCCCATGCTAAGCCAGTGAGCCCGCACTCAAACCAGATTAGAACCGTGCTCAAACCAGCAACCTCAGAGTTTAGAACCTGGCTCCTCTGCATCCCAGGCTGATGTTCTATCCATTGTGCTGCCGAATGGTTCTATTTCTCATCAAAGTGTGAGTTCACAGAGATAATGCCTTGTTTGACTATCCTCGTCAGCCCATCCTTCAAGTTGTAGATCTGTGCCTGGGTACATATAAACTCAGAATAAAGCCTATCTCCCCTGTATAAAATAGTAGATATAAAAGTCCCTAAATATAATGAGTAAAACATCTCAGAATAAAGCCTATCTCCCCTGTATAAAATAGTAGATATAAAAGTCCCTAAATATAATGAGTAAAACATCTCAGAATAAAGCCTATCTCCCCTGTATAAAATAGTAGATATAAAAGTCCCTAAATATAATGAGTAAAACATCTCAGAATAAAGCCTATCTCCCATGTATAAAATAGTAGATATAAAAGTCCCTAAATATAATGAGTAAAACATCACATAAAAGTGTGGTATGCAAACATTTGCATCGCGTTAAAAAAGAAAATGAATAGCTCCTTAAACCCATTGGTTAAAATGCTCTGGTTGGTTGGCACAGTGGATAAAGCACTGGCCTGGCATGAGACATCCTGGGTTCAATTCTTGGTCAGGGCACACGTGAGAAGTGACCACCTGCTTCTCTCTCCTTTGTTATTCCCCTTCTCTTTTCCCCTCCTATAGCCAGTGGCTCGTTTGGTTTGTTTGGTTGTTTTGATTTTTTTGAGCATCTGTCCCAGACAGAGGTTGCTGGATGGATCCCAGTTGGGTGGATCCCAGTCGGTCGATCCCAGTTGGGGCACATGTGGGAGTCTGTCTCTCTATCTCCCCTCCTCTCACTTAAAACAAATGTTTTTGTGGTGGACTTGGGTTATGATGTAAAAGAGGGAATGGATGGGAGAGTGAACTGACTGGTTCAATTTTCACTAATTTGCTTTCCAAGTAGCTCCCTGCCTCAGTTGCTTCATTGATAAAATAAGAAGGTTACTTTCAGATTTACTTTTCTATATCTATTGTGACTTATGATGGGGAATGCCCTAATTCTGGGGGGCTAATGGAGTGGGGTGCTTTGCTTGTTATTTTTTTTTAGTAGTGGCAAAAGTTTCACTTCAGAAAAACATAGCTCTTTCTCTTTCTATCATTCCAGTAGAAGTGCCTCCCAAATTAACATTATAGAGAGAATATGTTTGTGACAGAAAACCAGGGTGATACTTTTATTACACTGGAAAGTTTCAAGTTTTGAACATTTACTAAGGAGACTCTATTTTTTTCCGTCATTTACTTGCATCTGTGCTATCACAGATAGGTCCCAATAGCCCATTTTTCATTTCTCATAAGGTTACAAAAGACATAGTAACATGGAATTTTTCTGTTTCCCTTGTGCAATAATATATAGTACTCAGAGATTGCTGGGAAGGTGATGGGTAACATTTAATAAGCATCCATAAGTTTCTGAGAGAAAAGGGATAGAAATCTTTTTTTTTTCTTCATTATTCAGTGAGAGGAAGGGAGGCAGAGAGACAGACAACTACATGTGCCTCAATCAACCAGGATTCACTGGGCAAGCCCACTATGGAGAAATGCTCTGCCTACCTGAGGCATTGCTCAGTCGCTGAGCAACTGAACTCTTCTTAGTACCTGAGGGGGAGGCCATGGAGCCATCCTCAGAGCCAGGGGCCAATTCCCTCCAGTCGAGCCATAGCTGCAGAAGGTGGGGAGAAAGAGGGAGGGGGGAGTAATAGGAGGAGGGGTGGAGAAGTAGATGGGCGCTTCTCCTGTGTGCCCTGACTGGGAATCGAACCTAGGACATCCTTACACCCAGCAGATGCTCTATTACTGAGCCAATTGGCCAGGGCTAGATAGAGATCTTCATGTCTTCTCTATGATGTGCAAAGTTACTAAGAATATCTCTGATGGACTGAGATGGCTGTAGGTGAGGTCAGCTGATTAAAAAGGAATCTTTTTCAGCACAGGACTTTTCAAAGTGTAATGTGGGGCTCAGCCAGCATCCACCGGGAGCTGGTTGAAATGCAGGATCTCAGACCCCACTCCACACCTGCTGAATCGGCATCTCTGGAGTGGGGCGAGCACGTGGGGCTAAACTCTTCAGGAGACTCACATCTCCAGTTTGAGAAGCAAGGTTAACAGATTGATTAGACATTTTATTTTTCATCTGTAAGGGGGAAGTAACTGGGCCTGCATCAGCCTTGGGTACTTGAGAAGAAGAGAAGAAATTTTCTAGTAGTAACCGGGATGAAGTTTTGAATTTTTTATAAAGTAAAGAAGTAGGATCTTATTTTTTTTTCTACAAGCTGGGGAAACAGGATATATTTAATTATACTTTGATTCTCTGGTTCTCTTGGGTTAAAAGATCAATCATAATTTCAACAATTTTAGTGTTCCAGTGCAACTTATTTAAAAACTCAAGTCTTAAATGGTCTGTGGCCATTTTTAGAGGTTATGAGGCTTCTGGCAAAAAAGTTGAAACATATTTAATCTTCTGAAAATATGCATATTCTGGATAATTAGAGACTCATGCATTTTGGTGGGGGAAATAAACTATTTCAATGTAGACAGGAAGACACAGTACATATTTACTCAAGCTATTATAAATAGTACCTACAGCTTTTCCCTAGAAAACATTGTCACTACACACACACACACACACACACACACACACACACACACACAGGTTTGCCAACTAGTAAAAAGAAAATTATATTATTATTTTGGAAAACTATATATTATTTTTCATTTGGAAGGAAATACCTACGCTTGTAAAATGTATTTTGTGTGTGTGTGCTCGTTATCTACCTAGTTTCAAAAAGTGTTTGAGGCTACTATGAATATTTATGTGAAAAATGAATTTTTCACATGTGAAAGATGAGCCTTACTGGTGGCGGCTCAGTGTACAGAGGGCTAACTTGTGATGCTGAGGTCCCAGGTTCGAAACCCCATGGTCACTGGCTTGAGTGTGGGCTCATCCGGTTTGAGCACAGGGTCACCGTCATAAGCGTGAAATCATAGAAATGATCCCATGGACTTAAGCAAGGGCTCACTGGCTCAGCTTGAGCCCCCTGGTCAAGGCACATATGAGAAGCAATAAATGAACAACTAAAGTGGAGCAATTATGAGTTGATGCTTCTCATCTCTCTCCCTTCCTATCTCTCTCTCCCTCTCCACCCCTCAAAAAGTGTGAATGATGAAAAGAGAGAAACCTAGTAGAAATGGTAATAAAAGAATGTGAGATTTATTCTTTAGCAAGCCCTCTTTGTAATTTTAACCCCTTCACTTTTTCCCACTCCAGCTTTATGAGACAGTGATTCTCAGCAAATTCTTCAAGGTTTAAAGCTTAAAGTGATAACCTCCTTTTCTTCCTACCAGAGGGGTTGGCTGCAGTGGGGTTCTTGTCAAAGGTACAGCAGGAGGAGAGCAAGGCATGTATCCATTTGTCTTTGCTTTTAACAAATATTTCAATTAGCCTTCTTCTCACACCTATGATACTACATTTTTAAAAATTTACATTTATTGAATTGCCAGTTACACTGGCTGGATAGATTTTTTTGAGTGATCCTTTCCCTGGTTGTAGAAGTAAAACATGCTTGGTGCAGGGAGACATCTAAAACAATCTAGAACAAACAGAAATCAAGAAAATAAAATAACAACTATTTCATCAATCTAAATATACCACTGTCAATATTTGGTATAGTTTCTTTTAGTACATTTTCCATGTACACTATGGGATCATTTCCTCAATATGATTTCACATGCATTTTCTATATGAGTAAAATTGTATAAGCATTACTTGTAGTTGCTGCATGATATTCTATAGTCTGCAAATGGCATAACTTATTTAAACATTTCCCTATAGGGATATACAATAATACCTATAAAAATAAATTGCAACAAAGTTAATGTTACAAAATCCTGACCTGGAATGAATTCTTTGGCAGACAAAAGCCTTATCTTTTAAGGCCAGTAATTTTCAACCAGTGCTACAAGAATTTTATTATTATTATTGATGAGAGAGAGAGAGAGAGAGAGAAACATCAATCTGTCCCTGTATGTGCCCTGACCAGGGACTGAACCTGCAACAACTGCGTTTTATGACAGCACTCTAATCAACCCGGCTATCTGGCCAGGGTGCTACAAGAATTTTTAAAACATGCAATATCTGCCTATTTAGTCAGGGGCACAGACCTTTTTTCCTTTAGATTGCCAAATAAAAAAGTGACTACAGCCAACATAACAATAGCCGTTAAGTGTAAACGAATCAAAATTGTACATTATTTTTTCTTGTCAGATTGGCAAAAATATTATAGTATATTTTTTGGTGTGTCACAGAGGGTCACTAATTAGCTTAGGTGTGCCATGAGATGAAAAAGATTAAAAATTGCTGTTTTAGGCAATAAATGAGGCTGCCAGTTAGTAATACAATGTCCTATCCTCTCTAGCTAAAGAACATTTTAAGAGAAGAGCAATTCTGTTTATAAGGCATGATTACTTGGGAAAGTGAATGGTGTTATAAATGTAGTCACATACACTGGAAGAAATTACTTAGTTTTCGGAGAGAAAACCAAAGCAACATTAAATTTTTATCTTTTGTCAGTATTAAATGCATGCATCTGCCTCTTTCTCTTCTTCCTTCTTTCCTTCTCTCCTTCCTTTCTCCCTCCCTCCCTCCCTCCCTCCCTTCATTCCTTCCTTCCTTTCTCCCTCCCTCCCTCCCTCCCTCCCTCCCTCCCTCCCTCCCTCCCTTTCTTCTTTCCTCCCTCCCTCCCTCCCTCCCTCCCTCCCTCCCTCCCTCCCTCCCTTTCTTCTTTCCTCCCTCCCTCCCTCCTTCCCTTCCTTCCTTCTTTCTTTCCTTCCTTCCTGACTTTTCTTTAGTCCCTTTATCCTTATTTCCCTGCCTCTTTCTTTTCTTCTCGATCTCATCTGTGTGTTTCAATGCTGTCGATTCTTCCTGGAATAAATCTGGTTCAGCTGGGCCTGGACTACAATCCTCCAGCTCCCTTCTTACTAAATATACATCCATAGTAACAGTAAAAACACACCATCCATGAAGGTGCTGACAGGACTGGAAGTGGCTTAGATGGGAAAGCATATTCGAATGCGCTTTTTAAATGATGCTGCAATAGTGAGACCTGTAACTTACAAGCAAAGGCTGGGTGCCTTGTGCACACAAAAGGCCTGTCCCTTGTAGCAGGAAAGAACTATTTGGATCAAACTAAACAGAACCAAAATAGCTTTAAAATAGTCTTAAAAAATATTTTCATGAGTCACTAAGTAAGATTTTTTGAATTTTTGATAATTTTATAAAATCTTTTTTAAGATGAAATTCTCAGCATGGTTCTTCAGTTTAAAGAAATGTTACTATAATAATACAACTATAATTTTCAGATGCTTTATTTTCTGCTTAATGATATATGTGCATATCATGTGACTGCATATAGATCATATGAATATATTATGGCTTAAAACTCAGAATTTGAATTTCATGGACCATGCTAAAATTCAATAAAATGACATTTGAATGCAAGGAGGAAAGAGCAACATGTGGCTTGAATTTTCCTTAAAATACACAGGGGATAGTTAAGGGGGGAGAGTGCTTGGGACAGAGTATATCTGGAGTTTTGCCAAACTCATACCATTTAAACAATGGTTTAAGACTGAATTCAAATCCCAAGCAGATCTCTTCAATCTCCCCCAAAGGGTATGAGGTAGCATTTCAGCTTTGAAAGATAAAGTTAATGAAAATCCTTGCAATGAGCAGAATGAGAATGTTGGACTTGAAACTGTTTTGCCCTCTGGAATTCAAGGACTTTCCACCTCCACTTGGGTTCCCACTCTGCCTTTCCACCTACAAGGAGATTATCACTGGTTTTTGGACCAAATTTTTTAATTTCCCATTTTCAATACCAACCTCTCCCTGCCCCCACTCCCCTATGCAGAATCACCACACACACACACAGACACACAGTCTGATGAACACTGGTTCCACCCACCTAAAACCCTGCCACATTATCCAAGCCCTCAGCATGCTTCCAGAATATCCTTGTGCCCATTTCACAATCAGATACAGTGGAGAATAAAAACTATCCAATGGAGGAGCCAAATCTCACCACAACTTATAATGATCTCTATAATTTTGTGCATATCAGAAATGGCAGTTTTATTGGTAAATGGAATTTAAGCAGATTTAGTGGCTTTGGTGATCAGCGTTTCTTCTCCTAAGGCATTCTGTTTCCATACTTTTCTATACTCGTGCCAAGCAGGCAATGTCACCTTTGAGTTCCAGGAGAGGTGTTGACCAGCCTTCCAAACCCTGCAATGCAAAGATGCTTGGAATTCAGCAGTGCCATTTGCAGCTAACTGGCTCTGATTCCTATGGTTGCAACCAGGCCTCCTCCCTGGCTGGACTAATGCCAGTCTACTCAAGGAGATAATTGACCACAAGCCAGCTTGACTGACAGGTTTCCTAAGTGCCAGATGCCAACTGTGCTGATCCTGGCCTTAGCAGGAGGGCACATTCTCCTAGGGACCACAACTAACATAGCTTTGCTCTCCCTCAGCCCTTAGCTCTCGTCTCAGCTTCCCAAGGAAATATAATCAAATAGATTATGCCGAGTTGTTTTTCTTCTTTTTTTCTTTTAAGGACAACTACACTAAAACCTTTCTCCCTCCTCCTTGCCTCTCTTCGTCTTTCTCAGGGTTCTGTGCATTCAGTGAAGTGAGATACAGGCTAACTAACTAGTTTTTCTGCGGGTTCTTTTTTTTTTTTTTTTTTCATCTTGGGAACCAGCAGCTTAAATTCATGTTATCTCCATCAATACTCAGGATACCCAGAGTGATTTTAGTAAACTTGTGAACTAAGGTGATCAGAAATATGTAAGTGCCTTACTTCCATCTCACTTAGATCCAGAACTTACTTTCCTTCTCTGCCAACGTGTAGCTAGAGAGAGCATACCTGTGAGATTATATGAGATCTCAACATACTCAGTTGAGAGGGTTGCCAAAATTCCACCATCAGTTTATTCTTATTAGCTTTAGCGGTTCTCTATGTAAGCAGAATATTACCAGGACTATACTTTATTATTATTATTATTGGTTTGACCCCTATTTAAACTCTTAAAATAAGCACTGAATGTGGCTCAGTGTCTTTGAGTGGTATTTTTTAGCACATGGGTATGATGATATGATTCTGGTGGAGCAGTGAGCCAGGGCCTGGGGTCCTTCCAGCTCTGGTATCTCAGAAGTCTGACCAGACTAATCCTGCCAACTTCCAGCTTGGCAACAGGTGGTGGATGCTTGTGGGAATAAAGCCCCTCACAACACAGTTACAGTTAGATCGCAGATCCCATCTTCGTGAGGAGGAATCTGCAGGGCACTGTTTAGGGCTTTAATTGGGACCTCCTTGGGATCAGAGCTTTGGCAGAAAGCTCCCCACCCCCGTGTTTATTTACATAAATCCTGAGTTCTCCAGTCTCAGTGCCTGTGCATTGCTTCTTTTGAGGACCAGGGTCTCCTCCTGGAATAAAACTTGAGTGGAATCATTTCTAAGTTCACGTTGCCTTCTATTCTCTTTTCTCTCTCTCCTTACAGCAAAAGCAAAGCAAAACAAACAGAATAACCGTGTTTTCCCACAGAGGTAGAAGGGGTGCCACGTGGGTGGTATGTGTGTGGGTGTGGGACTGGGTGCTAAGAGGGCTCTGGAAAAAGGCCAGAGTCAATTATTCATCCTCCTCTGAAGCGTGGCCCAAAGGCTCTTCTCTCCTCCAGAGGACTGTCTCTTAGAACAGCCCTCTGCCTGCACATCCCTTTCCCAGAAGTGGTTGGTGGCTAAAAAGTTTATTGGCCATTTCGGGCAGGTGGAGAAGAAAGAGGATGTCCTTTTGAAGGGTCCTTGGAATCCAGGACCTTCTTCTATAAGCCGAGTAGGGGTCCCTGCCTGGGGCTTCCAGGCACCAACTCACCCAAAGGGGTTCAAAGAAACCAGACTCCCAAGTGCTCCCAAGTCTATGACCGCCATATCAATGTCTCCTCTTCTTATTTATTTAATTTTAGAGAAGACTGGGTTGGGGGGAGAGACAGTGACATGGATAAACCCTCCAACTTCGCTTATCAGAACGATGTTCTAACCAATCTAGCCGTCTGGGCCAAGGCTCCCTGCCCACTCTCCCCCTCCCCCTTTTTTCTTTGGTCTTTCAACAGCATCAAACTAGTGCAGAGAATACCTTGCAGTCTCAAACTGACAGAATGGGATACCTAGAATGTCTGAAGCGCAAGGAGGGACCTTGTAAATTGAGCCCTGCTTCCCAGGCGTGGCCAGAACTTAGCTGCATGCTGCAGGGGGAGCTGTAAATAAGGGACACGTGGAAACACCTATTTTTAAGAAGTAGCCACTCCATGCGGCCCCAGTGTCATTACCGTGCGCAGGTCATCTTGTGGGCCCTTTATTTTCTTCTGAGGAAAGGTTAAAGGAGCCTTCCATGGGTCCTGGCTGGGCAGAGGGAGGCTGGTTCAAGATGGAGCCCTGGTCGCGGTGGAGGGCAGAGGCCAGGCCGTGGCTCCCCTGGCCCCAGCGGGGTCGCCCGCACCGGGCCCGGCCTCCTGGCTAGCTCCCCGCGCAGCTTCGCAGTAGCTGCAGCCTGAAGGGTCCTTCTGGGGAGCCCGGGCTGCAGGGCCGCCGGGTCTCACCGGTCCGGCTCTCGGCGGCCCGGGGCCTCCAGCCGCCGCCGTACGGAAGCCCAGCGGCGCCTGCGCGCAACAGGTCCCCGGGCCCGGCGGCGGCCCGGCGGCCGGCCCGGCTGGTTCAAGTCGCCACGACGACAGTGGCCGCGTCCCGGCGCCAACCTCCCGGTTCCGGGCCAGCTCGCATATTTAAGGGGGGCATCGCTGGGTACCTACCCAATGGAACCGAGTCCTTGAGAGCGGCCTGCCATCGAGGACCTTAGAAAAGGGGCAGGGTGTTAGGTGGTGGTGATGGTGTCCTGAAGTGACCCTCACCGTAGGAACAACAACAAAAATCACTGTTACTTTTTTTTTTTTTTTTTTTTTTTTTGCTAATTCAGTTTCTATTACTGAGTGGAATAGAGCTTGGTTAGGAAACCGCATGGTAAGTAAGAATGGGTAGAATAGAATAGAAGATAAGCAAGCTGACTGGTACAAGGAGCACTGCAGGGGACGGTCCGCGCCGGTAGCTGGCCCAGGGCTCAGCCTCCGAAGCTCTGACGTGAAGAAACGAAGGGAACGGGGAGGATCTGCCAAGTCCTCTGACCGTGCAGTGGGGACCCAACCCGCAGCCTGGTCTCTCGAGGAGCAAAACACCTTCACATCGGCACCGGCATGTCCAGAGAGAAGCTTTAATAGAGGACACCGCGTACAACACTGGCAAACATGAACTTGTCACAAAGTCACAACCCGAACGCGGCGCGGACACAAACCAGAGATGACTTCGAGTCAAAGAACTGCCGCCACCGCCCTCCCCAACCCCACTTCGTTCCCAAAAGTTTGTTGCAAGTAAAGTGCTATTCCTGGGGCTCAAAAAAAAAAAAAAAAAAAAAAAAAAAAAAAAAAAAAAAAAAAAAAAAGAGGGGAAGGAGCGACAGCGGCAAGCCAAGTTTCTCTTCCACTCACATTGACGGGAGCGCGCGAAGGTGACCGGGTCATCCTCGCGCATCGGTCCCGAGGGGCTGGGAGGCCACAGCCACCTGCCGCTCCTGGAAGCCTCAGAGCAGCACTGTCGGTCATGTGGCAGGTTTTCCTTGCATTTATGAGTTAGGGGACAAAATCCTGCGGTACAAGTAACTATTTTCCCTTTAAACTCGCAGATGGCACAGATCGTGAGAATTCACATTATTCTGGGACTCCTTAACGGTTTCATATGATTGATACACAAATTGCAGGTAGAAAGTCGCCTTTTGTTGTCTCTTTGGTTGTGTTTCCCGAACTTTACTTTTGGAATCTGGGGCTTTGCTCTTTAAGCCGCTGCCGTTCTCTTTTGTGCAAACTAATTGCTTTAGCTGTTCCCACTCTCCGTCTCGACCCCCGGGTCAGAGCCAAGAAACGTGACTGTTTCCCAAGGTACTTCGTGGTGTTCCCACTGCCCCCTGAAGCGCCTTTATTCATAATACCGTTCCTTGTCTATTTCCCTGACCAGGGGGAGAAACGGTATCAAATGTTCCCTCTTTCTTCTTAAATAAAACGAGATATCCTTAGTGAAGAGCAGTTTCGTCTTGCACGTCCCCCGAGAGGCGGCTGCTTCGGGATGAGACCCGCAGAGAGGAGCTCGATGGCTGGGTTCGTTTCAGCACCACTCTCTGTGGCGTTTCTCCCCGCGTGTAGGTTCGACAGCTTCTGGTCTAAGGAAGATGAGTCGAAATCCATTTCCAATTTGCCCGCTAATGAGGCTTCCCCAAACTCCTTCGTTCCCTGACCCTATAACTTATTGATTTATTATATTAATTACAATAGAAACTCTTACCTGAAAATTGGCTTTCATTCACCTGACTGGACAACAGAGCACAAACATGAGCCCAGAAGTGTTACATGTATGTGTTCAGACCACTGGGGAGTCCACTCTCGGGTTTGTCTGTTTGAATGACCTTTCCAAAGAGGCGTGGGCTCCGCTCGGCCGGGTCCGGAGCCCTGTCCCCTCCCGCGGCCGGGTGCCCTGCCGTCTCTCTCGGCACCTGTCCCCCCTGCCCGGCGGGCGCCTAGGAGCGCACCAGCACCGAGTGCAGGGAGCCGCCTTTGCTCTGGGCCGCGCTCGCGGCGGCGGGTTCCAGCGAGGGGGCGCCGGGCGAGGCCGTGGCCGCGGGGCACCCGGCGGGCGGCGCGGGCGGCTGCTGGGCGGCCGCGGGGACGGCGAGCGCCGGCGGCAGCGCAGCTACAGGCGGCAGCGCCGGGGTCGGCTTGATGGGCACGGGCACCGCGGGCAGGCTCTGGCCGGCCGGGTGGCACAGGGCCTTGACCGGCACCCCGAAGGCGCCGTACTCCGGGCTGACCGGCACCCCCGCGGCGGCCGCGGCCGCGGCAGCCGCCGCCACCGAGTCCATGACCCCGACGTGCGGCCACACGGAGCCGACGACGTTGCCGAGCTGGCCCGGCACGGGGTAGCCCAGGTGGTGCATGACCGAGGCCAGCGGCAGCCCGCCGGCCTGCAGCACGCCCTTGTAGTCCCGGCCGATGATGTTCTCGATGGCGAACGGGTGCTTGAAGCCCGACGTGGCGGCGGCGGCCGCGGAGCCCAGCCCGTAGGGCGGGAACTGGGACAGGCGCCCCACGCTGCCCACCGCCGCCGCCGCCACGGCCGCCGCCACGGCCGCCGCCTCCTGCATCTTGCCGGCGTGGGACGGCGGCGGCGGCGGCAGCTGGGACGGCGGCTGCGGCGGCGGCTGCGCCGGGAGGTGCGGCGGCGGCTGCGGGGTCGGCGGCGGCTGCTGGTGGAAGTAATGCACCATGTGCGGCGGGGGCGGGGGCGGCGGCGGCGGCGGCGGGGCGTGGTGCGGGGCGTGGTGCGCGTGGTGGTGGTGGTGGTGGTGCGCGTGGTGCGGGTGCAGGTGCCCTCCGGGCCCCGCGCCCGGGGCTCCCTTGGCGCCTCCCGCGTGCAGATGCGCGTGGTCCGTGCGCAGCACCTTGAAGCGCTTGCGGCGCCGCAGGAAGCTGCCGTTCTCAAACATGTCGCCGCAGTCGGGGTGCAGCGCCCAGAAGCTGCCCTTGCCGGGCTGGTCGGGCCGCCGCGGGATCTTGATGAAGCAGTCGTTGAAGGAGAGGTTGTGGCGCAGGCTGTTCTGCCAGCGCTGCGTGTGCTCGCGGTAGTAGGGGAAGCGCTCCATGATGAACTTGTAGATGTCGCTCAGCGGCAGCATCTTCTCGGCCGAGTGCTGGATGGCCATGGCGGTCAGCGAGATGTACGAGTAGGGCGGCTTCTGGTCGCTGTACGAGCTCTTCCCGGGCCGCGGCATCGCCCCTGGCGCCCGCGCCGCCCTCGGGCTCCGCAGCGCGCTCCCGGGCCCGGCGGCCTCCACCGGCCCCGCTGCGCCCGCCCAGCCCCGCCGCCGCCCCTCTCTCCCCGGACCCCCTCGCCGTCGCTCTCCCGCCTTCTCTCGGCCGCCCGCAGTCTCCGCGCTCGGCCTCTCGGGCCAGCTGAGCTCGACGCTCCCAACTTCTGGCTCCGACGGTCGCCGACCGGCGCGCGCAGTCGCGGGCGTGCAGCGCCAGCTTCACCGTCACCCTCGTGGCGTGTTCCCGCGGGTGGCCAGAGACTGAGCGCCGGAGCTGGCGTTGGAGGAACCGGGAGGGCCGTGTTCCCTTCCGCCCGCCTCGCTCTTTCTCGGTCCGAAGGAAGCGCGGGCCAAGCGGGCTGGGAGGAAGGACTGGACAGTCAGGGCTCCGGCCCTTTAAATCCGAACTGGCGCTTCTGTCCTGGAGGCCGGGGATGGCGGCACCTTCCCGCCCGGGGCGCGGCCCCCTGACCCGCCACCTGGTCCGCTTGGAGTCGCTCTCCCGGAGGGGACAGGCGAGGTAAGGAGAAGGCAGCCGGACGCCTAGCAGCTTGCGTCTCCCTTTGCGCCGGCGGCGCGCCGCGGAGCCGGGGAGAGAGCTGCAGGCGGTCGCATGCGGGGAAAAGTTTGGTGGTTTCTGCAGCCTCGGCGCCTGCAGGTTGGGAGGAGGCGGGGGCGCAGGGCCCGGGCCTGAGGAGGCGTCTGCGGATGCCGGGAAGGTTCGAGACCGCGGAGGCCCGCGCGGCGGTCCGCGCCGCAGCCGCAGCCGCTCTCCCGGGCCCCTTGTGAGCAGGAGAGCGGCGGCAGCGGCTGTAGCAGCAACGCGCTCTCCTGGCTGCTTTTTGTAATGGTCCCGGAGACGCCGAGACCCCCGCCGCTCACGCTTCGAGACTATCACATGACCGAGGTGAGGGACTTCGCGCCGCCGCCGCGTCTCTCGCTGAAAAGGGGGCGCGAAGGCGCGGGCCTCGCCCCCGCCCCCTCCTCCGCCGGGCCCGGGCGTCCCCACCCCCAGCAGCCACCGCCCTCTCGCAGCACCCAGCCCGCGCCGAGCTGGGCGGGGAGCGCAGCCTGTGAGCGGCGCGGGGCGCAGCTCCGGGCGCGGTCCCCATGGCTGCACCCCGCCTGGGTCGCTACGCACAGTGGAGGGGATTGGACCCTGTGCATTCTCTTCTCTCCTGCCTGTCCAGCCTCTTCCGCCCTTTCACTTCCCATCTGCCAACTCTGAGCTTCTCTCTCTCTATACCACCTTTCTCCCGGACTAGCCACTCCGGACCAAGTTCGGAGTACCGTGACCTCAGGGCCTCTTCGCTGCAAGAAATCCCAATGCCTGGAGGGTTGGAGGGCAAAGCTCATGGGGAGGAGAGCCTAGGATATTTTCGTCCAAGGCTAACTTCATCACAACTTGACAGTATTGGGCGCCATCTGTGTGCCAGGCCCACTGATGGAGCCAGGTACAGGGAGGCTGGAGGCAGCTCTCTGCGCTCCAGGACCGAAGTCTAAATGAAGAGATGACAGTAACGAGGAAATCAGTATTTTACTAAGTGGATGGAGGCTCCACCGCGCTTCTCAAGAGTGGGTGGAAGGGAAGAGTGAGGCATTTCTCTGGGGTCTTGACGTCTGAACTGGGGCCAGAGGGAGGAGTTGGGAGCTGAGAGGTCCCATCACCTGGGTGTGTCGGAACGATGTCTTTGCTATTCTTAGCACGTCGAGAGAAAGGAGAAAATGAAAAATCAAACAGAAGGTCAAAATGATCGACCCACAGGGCCCTGGTGTGAACTGCAGGGAAAGGTGGATGAGCCGCTGCGCTGAGGGCCCGGTGCTGGCTGGGGTCTGAGAAGCAGGTTCCTGCTCCCCACTCCGCTCACACCAGCAGCGGATCCCAACTGACCGCTGGGAGAACCCGAAGTTACATTCTGACTTTGGCTGCCGATTCCCTTGGGCTGGGAGGAAAAGCAGAGTTTGGTGGGGAGTACCCCTCTTTCAGGCTCTGGTCCTCAGTGTCATTATTTGTAAAATGAGATGTCTGAAATTGAAAAATTTCACGGGTCCCTTCCAATTCCGTGAGTCGAGGAGAAAGGAGCTATCAGGGACTGGATGGCTCACTCGGTTTTTAATTCCTTCTTTTCCATGCCTACATCTGAAAGCAGAAGGCGGCTGGCCCAGACTGCTGGGTGGACTGCCTCTTACCCTCCAACCGTGGCGACAGGTCTCGTGATTTTAGCTCGAGACTTTCGGTGACGCGAGAGGGGCTGTCCGCCCGTCGGGTCGTGGGAGTGCGCTGAGCGGGACGGGAGCATGGTTTTCATCTTCAGTCGAGAGCTAGCTTTCTGGCTAGTGTTGTTTGGCCGATTGGTCCTAGGCCGGCAGCCGCTTTAGAACAGGTCAAGACAGTTAAGGTCAAGTGTGCCAGAGGGCCCCGAGGGAAGAGCAGCTTCTTGGCCTGAACTAAGTGAAGGAGACCCTTTCAGAGTTGGACGCTCTCGCTGTCTCTCTAGGCGGAGGACGTTCCTTCAGCCAATTAAGCTTTTTTTTTTTTTTTTTTTTTTTTTGAGGGGCGGGTGAATTTCTGGCCCGCTGAGGCAGTATTAGGAGTTGAGCAGCAGACGGCCTCGCAGACTCGCGATGTCACGGAGGAATTGCGCGGACGCCCACAGTGACAGTGACAGCTCGACCTCTCGGGGCCCGGTGTACCCCTCTCCCTGGACAGACGCGGTGCGAAAACAGCCCCGTCCCCGCCCAGGAGCCGCCAAAAGGCCTGTGGTGGGAGGGAGCTCGGTGTGCAGAGCGCTCCAAGGCGCCTTCTGCCCGGGCTCCGCACGCGCCGCGGGCTACGGCGTCTCGAGTTGACGCCTTGCGGGAGTCTCTTCCCCGCGAGCTCCCGGGACAGCGGCGCCTCCTCCCGGAGAGCAGCTCGGGGCCGTTCCCGTCGGGCAAGCGCGCTCCGTGGCGTCTGCGGACAGAGCGAGGGAGAGGCGCCGCGGGGCGCGCGGGGTCAGCCTCACGCTCACAAACTGAATGTAAAGCTGTGAGCTGGGGCTCCCCGGCGAGCTGGTTGCAGCTTACAGACCCGCCCGCACCTTCCGTCCCGGAGAGCCACCGCAGAACTGGGGTCAAACGAGAGCGAAACGCCCAAGCCGTGTGCTCCCGCGTCTGGGCGCGCTCGGCGAGGGCAGCAAGTGCTCCCAGACCCCGAAGCCCCGGCCCGCCCGGCGGCCCAGGCCGCAGTTGCTGAAAAGAGCGC